>NW_027371939.1:0-20532 GCF_046119375.1 Phyllobates terribilis
CTTCTTTATCATGCTAGGATTAGCAGGAAAAAGCAAAAAATTTCAGAATTGCACCGTGCAATGTGGAGATATTACTGTTTGTGCATTTACAATATTCATTGATTTTTGCCATTGAAAAACATGTTTTTCATATACCAGAAATGTTTGAAGCTACTGACTGAATGAAAGGAGCTGGCATCTCACTCTCTTTGAATCTTCTTTATCATGCTAGGATTAGCAGGAAAAAGCAAAAAATTTCAGAATTGCACCTTGCAATGTGGAGATATTACTGTTTGTGCATTTACAATATTCATTGATTTTTGCCATTGAAAAACATGTTTTTCATATACCAGAAATGTTTGAAGCTACTGACTGAATGAAAGGAGCTGGCATCTCACTCTCTTTGAATCTTCTTTATCATGCTAGGATTAGCAGGAAAAAGCAAAAAATTTCAGAATTGCACCGTGCAATGTGGAGATATTACTGTTTGTGCATTTACAATATTCATTGATTTTTGCCATTGAAAAACATGTTTTTCATATACCAGAAATGTTTGAAGCTACTGACTGAATGAAAGGAGCTGGCATCTCACTCTCTTTGAATCTTCTTTATCATGCTAGGATTAACAGGAAAAAGCTAAAAATTTCAGAATTGCACCGTGCAATGTGGAGATATTACTGTTTGTGCATTTACAATATTCATTGATTTTTGCCATTGAAAAACATGTTTTTCATATACCAGAAATGTTTGAAGCTACTGACTGAATGAAAGGAGCTGGCATCTCACTCTCTTTGAATCTTCTTTATCATGCTAGGATTAGCAGGAAAAAGCTAAAAATTTCAGAATTGCACCGTGCAATGTGGAGATATTACTGTTTGTGCATTTACAATATTCATTGATTTTTGCCATTGAAAAACGTCCAGAAATGTTTGAAGCTACTGACTGAATGAAAGGAGCTGGCATCTCACTCTCTTTGAATCTTCCTTCTTTATCATGCTAGGATTAACAGGAAAAAGCAAAAAATTTCAGAATTGCACCTTGCAATGTGGAGATATTACTGTTTGTGCATTTACAATATTCATTGATTTTTGCCATTGAAAAACATGTTTTTCATATACCAGAAATGTTTGAAGCTACTGACTGAATGAAAGGAGCTGGCATCTCACTCTCTTTGAATCTTCTTTATCATGCTAGGATTAACAGGAAAAAGCAAAAAATTTCAGAATTGCACCGTGCAATGTGGAGATATTACTGTTTGTGCATTTACAATATTCATTGATTTTTGCCATTGAAAAACGTCCAGAAATGTTTGAAGCTACTGACTGAATGAAAGGAGCTGGCATCTCACTCTCTTTGTATCTTCTTTATCATGCTAGGATTAGCAGGAAAAAGCAAAAAATTTCAGAATTGCACCTTGCAATGTGGAGATATTACTGTTTGTGCATTTACAATATTCATTGATTTTTGCCATTGAAAAACGTCCAGAAATGTTTGAAGCTACTGACTGAATGAAAGGAGCTGGCATCTCACTCTCTTTGAATCTTCTTTATCATGCTAGGATTAACAGGAAAAAGCAAAAAATTTCAGAATTGCACCTTGCAATGTGGAGATATTACTGTTTGTGCATTTACAATATTCATTGATTTTTGCCATTGAAAAACGTCCAGAAATGTTTGAAGCTACTGACTGAATGAAAGGAGCTGGCATCTCACTCTCTTTGAATCTTCTTTATCATGCTAGGATTAACAGGAAAAAGCAAAAAATTTCAGAATTGCACCTTGCAATGTGGAGATATTACTGTTTGTGCATTTACAATATTCATTGATTTTTGCCATTGAAAAACATGTTTTTCATATACCAGAAATGTTTGAAGCTACTGACTGAATGAAAGGAGCTGGCATCTCACTCTCTTTGAATCTTCTTTATCATGCTAGGATTAACAGGAAAAAGCTAAAAATTTCAGAATTGCACCGTGCAATGTGGAGATATTACTGTTTGTGCATTTACAATATTCATTGATTTTTGCCATTGAAAAACATGTTTTTCATATACCAGAAATGTTTGAAGCTACTGACTGAATGAAAGGAGCTGGCATCTCACTCTCTTTGAATCTTCTTTATCATGCTAGGATTAGCAGGAAAAAGCAAAAAATTTCAGAATTGCACCGTGCAATGTGGAGATATTACTGTTTGTGCATTTACAATATTCATTGATTTTTGCCATTGAAAAACGTCCAGAAATGTTTGAAGCTACTGACTGAATGAAAGGAGCTGGCATCTCACTCTCTTTGAATCTTCTTTATCATGCTAGGATTAACAGGAAAAAGCTAAAAATTTCAGAATTGCACCGTGCAATGTGGAGATATTACTGTTTGTGCATTTACAATATTCATTGATTTTTGCCATTGAAAAACATGTTTTTCATATACCAGAAATGTTTGAAGCTACTGACTGAATGAAAGGAGCTGGCATCTCACTCTCTTTGAATCTTCTTTATCATGCTAGGATTAGCAGGAAAAAGCAAAAAATTTCAGAATTGCACCGTGCAATGTGGAGATATTACTGTTTGTGCATTTACAATATTCATTGATTTTTGCCATTGAAAAACATGTTTTTCATATACCAGAAATGTTTGAAGCTACTGACTGAATGAAAGGAGCTGGCATCTCACTCTCTTTGAATCTTCTTTATCATGCTAGGATTAACAGGAAAAAGCTAAAAATTTCAGAATTGCACCTTGCAATGTGGAGATATTACTGTTTGTGCATTTACAATATTCATTGATTTTTGCCATTGAAAAACATGTTTTTCATATACCAGAAATGTTTGAAGCTACTGACTGAATGAAAGGAGCTGGCATCTCACTCTCTTTGAATCTTCTTTATCATGCTAGGATTAACAGGAAAAAGCAAAAAATTTCAGAATTGCACCTTGCAATGTGGAGATATTACTGTTTGTGCATTTACAATATTCATTGATTTTTGCCATTGAAAAACATGTTTTTCATATACCAGAAATGTTTGAAGCTACTGACTGAATGAAAGGAGCTGGCATCTCACTCTCTTTGAATCTTCTTTATCATGCTAGGATTAGCAGGAAAAAGCAAAAAATTTCAGAATTGCACCTTGCAATGTGGAGATATTACTGTTTGTGCATTTACAATATTCATTGATTTTTGCCATTGAAAAACGTCCAGAAATGTTTGAAGCTACTGACTGAATGAAAGGAGCTGGCATCTCACTCTCTTTGAATCTTCTTTATCATGCTAGGATTAATAGGAAAAAGCTAAAAATTTCAGAATTGCACCGTGCAATGTGGAGATATTACTGTTTGTGCATTTACAATATTCATTGATTTTTGCCATTGAAAAACGTCCAGAAATGTTTGAAGCTACTGACTGAATGAAAGGAGCTGGCATCTCACTCTCTTTGAATCTTCTTTATCATGCTAGGATTAACAGGAAAAAGCTAAAAATTTCAGAATTGCACCGTGCAATGTGGAGATATTACTGTTTGTGCATTTACAATATTCATTGATTTTTGCCATTGAAAAACATGTTTTTCATATACCAGAAATGTTTGAAGCTACTGACTGAATGAAAGAAGCTGGCATCTCACTCTCTTTGAATCTTCTTTATCATGCTAGGATTAGCAGGAAAAAGCAAAAAATTTCAGAATTGCACCGTGCAATGTGGAGATATTACTGTTTGTGCATTTACAATATTCATTGATTTTTGCCATTGAAAAACGTCCAGAAATGTTTGAAGCTACTGACTGAATGAAAGGAGCTGGCATCTCACTCTCTTTGAATCTTCTTTATCATGCTAGGATTAGCAGGAAAAAGCAAAAAATTTCAGAATTGCACCTTGCAATGTGGAGATATTACTGTTTGTGCATTTACAATATTCATTGATTTTTGCCATTGAAAAACATGTTTTTCATATACCAGAAATGTTTGAAGCTACTGACTGAATGAAAGGAGCTGGCATCTCACTCTCTTTGAATCTTCTTTATCATGCTAGGATTAACAGGAAAAAGCTAAAAATTTCAGAATTGCACCGTGCAATGTGGAGATATTACTGTTTGTGCATTTACAATATTCATTGATTTTTGCCATTGAAAAACATGTTTTTCATATACCAGAAATGTTTGAAGCTACTGACTGAATGAACGGAGCTGGCATCTCACTCTCTTTGAATCTTCTTTATCATGCTAGGATTAACAGGAAAAAGCAAAAAATTTCAGAATTGCACCGTGCAATGTGGAGATATTACTGTTTGTGCATTTACAATATTCATTGATTTTTGCCATTGAAAAACATGTTTTTCATATACCAGAAATGTTTGAAGCTACTGACTGAATGAAAGGAGCTGGCATCTCACTCTCTTTGAATCTTCTTTATCATGCTAGGATTAGCAGGAAAAAGCAAAAAATTTCAGAATTGCACCGTGCAATGTGGAGATATTACTGTTTGTGCATTTACAATATTCATTGATTTTTGCCATTGAAAAACATGTTTTTCATATACCAGAAATGTTTGAAGCTACTGACTGAATGAAAGGAGCTGGCATCTCACTCTCTTTGAATCTTCTTTATCATGCTAGGATTAGCAGGAAAAAGCAAAAAATTTCAGAATTGCACCGTGCAATGTGGAGATATTACTGTTTGTGCATTTACAATATTCATTGATTTTTGCCATTGAAAAACATGTTTTTCATATACCAGAAATGTTTGAAGCTACTGACTGAATGAAAGGAGCTGGCATCTCACTCTCTTTGAATCTTCTTTATCATGCTAGGATTAACAGGAAAAAGCTAAAAATTTCAGAATTGCACCGTGCAATGTGGAGATATTACTGTTTGTGCATTTACAATATTCATTGATTTTTGCCATTGAAAAACATGTTTTTCATATACCAGAAATGTTTGAAGCTACTGACTGAATGAAAGGAGCTGGCATCTCACTCTCTTTGAATCTTCTTTATCATGCTAGGATTAGCAGGAAAAAGCAAAAAATTTCAGAATTGCACCGTGCAATGTGGAGATATTACTGTTTGTGCATTTACAATATTCATTGATTTTTGCCATTGAAAAACGTCCAGAAATGTTTGAAGCTACTGACTGAATGAAAGGAGCTGGCATCTCACTCTCTTTGAATCTTCTTTATCATGCTAGGATTAGCAGGAAAAAGCAAAAAATTTCAGAATTGCACCTTGCAATGTGAAGATATTACTGTTTGTGCATTTACAATATTCATTGATTTTTGCCATTGAAAAACATGTTTTTCATATACCAGAAATGTTTGAAGCTACTGACTGAATGAAAGGAGCTGGCATCTCACTCTCTTTGAATCTTCTTTATCATGCTAGGATTAGCAGGAAAAAGCTAAAAATTTCAGAATTGCACCTTGCAATGTGGAGATATTACTGTTTGTGCATTTACAATATTCATTGATTTTTGCCATTGAAAAACGTCCAGAAATGTTTGAAGCTACTGACTGAATGAATGGAGCTGGCATCTCACTCTCTTTGAATCTTCTTTATCATGCTAGGATTAGCAGGAAAAAGCAAAAAATTTCAGAATTGCACCGTGCAATGTGGAGATATTACTGTTTGTGCATTTACAATATTCATTGATTTTTGCCATTGAAAAACATGTTTTTCATATACCAGAAATGTTTGAAGCTACTGACTGAATGAAAGGAGCTGGCATCTCACTCTCTTTGAATCTTCTTTATCATGCTAGGATTAGCAGGAAAAAGCAAAAAATTTCAGAATTGCACCTTGCAATGTGGAGATATTACTGTTTGTGCATTTACAATATTCATTGATTTTTGCCATTGAAAAACATGTTTTTCATATACCAGAAATGTTTGAAGCTACTGACTGAATGAAAGGAGCTGGCATCTCACTCTCTTTGAATCTTCTTTATCATGCTAGGATTAGCAGGAAAAAGCAAAAAATTTCAGAATTGCACCGTGCAATGTGGAGATATTACTGTTTGTGCATTTACAATATTCATTGATTTTTGCCATTGAAAAACGTCCAGAAATGTTTGAAGCTACTGACTGAATGAAAGGAGCTGGCATCTCACTCTCTTTGAATCTTCTTTATCATGCTAGGATTAACAGGAAAAAGCTAAAAATTTCAGAATTGCACCATGCAATGTGGAGATATTACTGTTTGTGCATTTACAATATTCATTGATTTTTGCCATTGAAAAACATGTTTTTCATATACCAGAAATGTTTGAAGCTACTGACTGAATGAAAGGAGCTGGCATCTCACTCTCTTTGAATCTTCTTTATCATGCTAGGATTAGCAGGAAAAAGCTAAAAATTTCAGAATTGCACCGTGCAATGTGGAGATATTACTGTTTGTGCATTTACAATATTCATTGATTTTTGCCATTGAAAAACATGTTTTTCATATACCAGAAATGTTTGAAGCTACTGACTGAATGAAAGGAGCTGGCATCTCACTCTCTTTGAATCTTCTTTATCATGCTAGGATTAGCAGGAAAAAGCAAGAAATTTCAGAATTGCACCGTGCAATGTGGAGATATTACTGTTTGTGCATTTACAATATTCATTGATTTTTGCCATTGAAAAACATGTTTTTCATATACCAGAAATGTTTGAAGCTACTGACTGAATGAAAGGAGCTGGCATCTCACTCTCTTTGAATCTTCTTTATCATGCTAGGATTAGCAGGAAAAAGCAAAAAATTTCAGAATTGCACCGTGCAATGTGGAGATATTACTGTTTGTGCATTTACAATATTCATTGATTTTTGCCATTGAAAAACATGTTTTTCATATACCAGAAATGTTTGAAGCTACTGACTGAATGAAAGGAGCTGGCATCTCACTCTCTTTGAATCTTCTTTATCATGCTAGGATTAACAGGAAAAAGCTAAAAATTTCAGAATTGCACCGTGCAATGTGGAGATATTACTGTTTGTGCATTTACAATATTCATTGATTTTTGCCATTGAAAAACGTCCAGAAATGTTTGAAGCTACTGACTGAATGAAAGGAGCTGGCATCTCACTCTCTTTGAATCTTCTTTATCATGCTAGGATTAGCAGGAAAAAGCACAAAATTTCAGAACTGCACCGTGCAATGTGGAGATATTACTGTTTGTGCATTTACAATATTCATTGATTTTTGCCATTGAAAAACATGTTTTTCATATACCAGAAATGTTTGAAGCTACTGACTGAATGAAAGGAGCTGGCATCTCACTCTCTTTGAATCTTCTTTATCATGCTAGGATTAGCAGGAAAAAGCAAAAAATTTCAGAATTGCACCTTGCAATGTGGAGATATTACTGTTTGTGCATTTACAATATTCATTGATTTTTGCCATTGAAAAACATGTTTTTCATATACCAGAAATGTTTGAAGCTACTGACTGAATGAAAGGAGCTGGCATCTCACTCTCTTTGAATCTTCTTTATCATGCTAGGATTAGCAGGAAAAAGCAAAAAATTTCAGAATTGCACCGTGCAATGTGGAGATATTACTGTTTGTGCATTTACAATATTCATTGATTTTTGCCATTGAAAAACGTCCAGAAATGTTTGAAGCTACTGACTGAATGAAAGGAGCTGGCATCTCACTCTCTTTGAATCTTCTTTATCATGCTAGGATTAACAGGAAAAAGCTAAAAATTTCAGAATTGCACCGTGCAATGTGGAGATATTACTGTTTGTGCATTTACAATATTCATTGATTTTTGCCATTGAAAAACATGTTTTTCATATACCAGAAATGTTTGAAGCTACTGACTGAATGAAAGGAGCTGGCATCTCACTCTCTTTGAATCTTCTTTATCATGCTAGGATTAGCAGGAAAAAGCTAAAAATTTCAGAATTGCACCGTGCAATGTGGAGATATTACTGTTTGTGCATTTACAATATTCATTGATTTTTGCCATTGAAAAACATGTTTTTCATATACCAGAAATGTTTGAAGCTACTGACTGAATGAAAGGAGCTGGCATCTCACTCTCTTTGAATCTTCTTTATCATGCTAGGATTAGCAGGAAAAAGCAAAAAATTTCAGAATTGCACCGTGCAATGTGGAGATATTACTGTTTGTGCATTTACAATATTCATTGATTTTTGCCATTGAAAAACATGTTTTTCATATACCAGAAATGTTTGAAGCTACTGACTGAATGAAAGGAGCTGGCATCTCACTCTCTTTGAATCTTCTTTATCATGCTAGGATTAGCAGGAAAAAGCAAAAAATTTCAGAATTGCACCGTGCAATGTGGAGATATTACTGTTTGTGCATTTACAATATTCATTGATTTTTGCCATTGAAAAACATGTTTTTCATATACCAGAAATGTTTGAAGCTACTGACTGAATGAAAGGAGCTGGCATCTCACTCTCTTTGAATCTTCTTTATCATGCTAGGATTAACAGGAAAAAGCTAAAAATTTCAGAATTGCACCGTGCAATGTGGAGATATTACTGTTTGTGCATTTACAATATTCATTGATTTTTGCCATTGAAAAACGTCCAGAAATGTTTGAAGCTACTGACTGAATGAAAGTAGCTGGCATCTCACTCTCTTTGAATCTTCTTTATCATGCTAGGATTAGCAGGAAAAAGCAAAAAATTTCAGAATTGCACCGTGCAATGTGGAGATATTACTGTTTGTGCATTTACAATATTCATTGATTTTTGCCATTGAAAAACATGTTTTTCATATACCAGAAATGTTTGAAGCTACTGACTGAATGAAAGGAGCTGGCATCTCACTCTCTTTGAATCTTCTTTATCATGCTAGGATTAGCAGGAAAAAGCTAAAAATTTCAGAATTGCACCTTGCAATGTGGAGATATTACTGTTTGTGCATTTACAATATTCATTGATTTTTGCCATTGAAAGACATGTTTTTCATATACCAGAAATGTTTGAAGCTACTGACTGAATGAAAGGAGCTGGCATCTCACTCTCTTTGAATCTTCTTTATCATGCTAGGATTAGCAGGAAAAAGCAAAAAATTTCAGAATTGCACCTTGCAATGTGGAGATATTACTGTTTGTGCATTTACAATATTCATTGATTTTTGCCATTGAAAAACATGTTTTTCATATACCAGAAATGTTTGAAGCTACTGACTGAATGAAAGGAGCTGGCATCTCACTCTCTTTGAATCTTCTTTATCATGCTAGGATTAACAGGAAAAAGCAAAAAATTTCAGAATTGCACCGTGCAATGTGGAGATATTACTGTTTGTGCATTTACAATATTCATTGATTTTTGCCATTGAAAAACATGTTTTTCATATACCAGAAATGTTTGAAGCTACTGACTGAATGAAAGGAGCTGGCATCTCACTCTCTTTGAATCTTCTTTATCATGCTAGGATTAACAGGAAAAAGCTAAAAATTTCAGAATTGCACCGTGCAATGTGGAGATATTACTGTTTGTGCATTTACAATATTCATTGATTTTTGCCATTGAAAAACGTCCAGAAATGTTTGAAGCTACTGACTGAATGAAAGGAGCTGGCATCTCACTCTCTTTGAATCTTCTTTATCATGCTAGGATTAGCAGGAAAAAGCAAAAAATTTCAGAATTGCACCTTGCAATGTGGAGATATTACTGTTTGTGCATTTACAATATTCATTGATTTTTGCCATTGAAAAACATGTTTTTCATATACCAGAAATGTTTGAAGCTACTGACTGAATGAAAGGAGCTGGCATCTCACTCTCTTTGAATCTTCTTTATCATGCTAGGATTAACAGGAAAAAGCAAAAAATTTCAGAATTGCACCGTGCAATGTGGAGATATTACTGTTTGTGCATTTACAATATTCATTGATTTTTGCCATTGAAAAACATGTTTTTCATATACCAGAAATGTTTGAAGCTACTGACTGAATGAAAGGAGCTGGCATCTCACTCTCTTTGAATCTTCTTTATCATGCTAGGATTAGCAGGAAAAAGCAAAAAATTTCAGAATTGCACCGTGCAATGTGGAGATATTACTGTTTGTGCATTTACAATATTCATTGATTTTTGCCATTGAAAAACATGTTTTTCATATACCAGAAATGTTTGAAGCTACTGACTGAATGAAAGGAGCTGGCATCTCACTCTCTTTGAATCTTCTTTATCATGCTAGGATTAACAGGAAAAAGCTAAAAATTTCAGAATTGCACCGTGCAATGTGGAGATATTACTGTTTGTGCATTTACAATATTCATTGATTTTTGCCATTGAAAAACATGTTTTTCATATACCAGAAATGTTTGAAGCTACTGACTGAATGAAAGGAGCTGGCATCTCACTCTCTTTGAATCTTCTTTATCATGCTAGGATTAACAGGAAAAAGCTAAAAATTTCAGAATTGCACCTTGCAATGTGGAGATATTACTGTTTGTGCATTTACAATATTCATTGATTTTTGCCATTGAAAAACATGTTTTTCATATACCAGAAATGTTTGAAGCTAATGACTGAATGAAAGGAGCTGGCATCTCACTCTCTTTGAATCTTCTTTATCATGCTAGGATTAGCAGGAAAAAGCAAAAAATTTCAGAATTGCACCGTGCAATGTGGAGATATTACTGTTTGTGCATTTACAATATTCATTGATTTTTGCCATTGAAAAACGTCCAGAAATGTTTGAAGCTACTGACTGAATGAAAGGAGCTGGCATCTCACTCTCTTTGAATCTTCTTTATCATGCTAGGATTAGCAGGAAAAAGCAAAAAATTTCAGAATTGCACCGTGCAATGTGGAGATATTACTGTTTGTGCATTTACAATATTCATTGATTTTTGCCATTGAAAAACATGTTTTTCATATACCAGAAATGTTTGAAGCTACTGACTGAATGAAAGGAGCTGGCATCTCACTCTCTTTGAATCTTCTTTATCATGCTAGGATTAGCAGGAAAAAGCAAAAAATTTCAGAATTGCACCTTGCAATGTGGAGATATTACTGTTTGTGCATTTACAATATTCATTGATTTTTGCCATTGAAAAACATGTTTTTCATATACCAGAAATGTTTGAAGCTACTGACTGAATGAAAGGAGCTGGCATCTCACTCTCTTTGAATCTTCTTTATCATGCTAGGATTAGCAGGAAAAAGCTAAAAATTTCAGAATTGCACCGTGCAATGTGGAGATATTACTGTTTGTGCATTTACAATATTCATTGATTTTTGCCATTGAAAAACATGTTTTTCATATACCAGAAATGTTTGAAGCTACTGACTGAATGAAAGGAGCTGGCATCTCACTCTCTTTGAATCTTCTTTATCATGCTAGGATTAGCAGGAAAAAGCTAAAAATTTCAGAATTGCACCTTGCAATGTGGAGATATTACTGTTTGTGCATTTACAATATTCATTGATTTTTGCCATTGAAAAACATGTTTTTCATATACCAGAAATGTTTGAAGCTACTGACTGAATGAAAGGAGCTGGCATCTCACTCTCTTTGAATCTTCTTTATCATGCTAGGATTAACAGGAAAAAGCTAAAAATTTCAGAATTGCACCGTGCAATGTGGAGATATTACTGTTTGTGCATTTACAATATTCATTGATTTTTGCCATTGAAAAACATGTTTTTCATATACCAGAAATGTTTGAAGCTACTGACTGAATGAAAGGAGCTGGCATCTCACTCTCTTTGAATCTTCTTTATCATGCTAGGATTAGCAGGAAAAAGCTAAAAATTTCAGAATTGCACCTTGCAATGTGGAGATATTACTGTTTGTGCATTTACAATATTCATTGATTTTTGCCATTGAAAAACATGTTTTTCATATACCAGAAATGTTTGAAGCTACTGACTGAATGAAAGGAGCTGGCATCTCACTCTCTTTGAATCTTCTTTATCATGCTAGGATTAGCAGGAAAAAGCAAAAAATTTCAGAATTGCACCTTGCAATGTGGAGATATTACTGTTTGTGCATTTACAATATTCATTGATTTTTGCCATTGAAAAACGTCCAGAAATGTTTGAAGCTACTGACTGAATGAAAGGAGCTGGCATCTCACTCTCTTTGAATCTTCTTTATCATGCTAGGATTAACAGGAAAAAGCTAAAAATTTCAGAATTGCACCGTGCAATGTGGAGATATTACTGTTTGTGCATTTACAATATTCATTGATTTTTGCTATTGAAAAACATGTTTTTCATATACCAGAAATGTTTGAAGCTACTGACTGAATGAAAGGAGCTGGCATCTCACTCTCTTTGAATCTTCTTTATCATGCTAGGATTAACAGGAAAAAGCAAAAAATTTCAGAATTGCACCGTGCAATGTGGAGATATTACTGTTTGTGCATTTACAATATTCATTGATTTTTGCCATTGAAAAACATGTTTTTCATATACCAGAAATGTTTGAAGCTACTGACTGAATGAAAGGAGCTGGCATCTCACTCTCTTTGAATCTTCTTTATCATGCTAGGATTAACAGGAAAAAGCTAAAAATTTCAGAATTGCACCTTGCAATGTGGAGATATTACTGTTTGTGCATTTACAATATTCATTGATTTTTGCCATTGAAAAACATGTTTTTCATATACCAGAAATGTTTGAATCTACTGACTGAATGAAAGGAGCTGGCATCTCACTCTCTTTGAATCTTCTTTATCATGCTAGGATTAGCAGGAAAAAGCAAAAAATTTCAGAATTGCACCTTGCAATGTGGAGATATTACTGTTTGTGCATTTACAATATTCATTGATTTTTGCCATTGAAAAACATGTTTTTCATATACCAGAAATGTTTGAAGCTACTGACTGAATGAAAGGAGCTGGCATCTCACTCTCTTTGAATCTTCTTTATCATGCTAGGATTAGCAGGAAAAAGCAAAAAATTTCAGAATTGCACCGTGCAATGTGGAGATATTACTGTTTGTGCATTTACAATATTCATTGATTTTTGCCATTGAAAAACATGTTTTTCATATACCAGAAATGTTTGAAGCTACTGACTGAATGAAAGGAGCTGGCATCTCACTCTCTTTGAATCTTCTTTATCATGCTAGGATTAACAGGAAAAAGCAAAAAATTTCAGAATTGCACCTTGCAATGTGGAGATATTACTGTTTGTGCATTTACAATATTCATTGATTTTTGCCATTGAAAAACATGTTTTTCATATACCAGAAATGTTTGAAGCTACTGACTGAATGAAAGGAGCTGGCATCTCACTCTCTTTGAATCTTCTTTATCATGCTAGGATTAACAGGAAAAAGCTAAAAATTTCAGAATTGCACCGTGCAATGTGGAGATATTACTGTTTGTGCATTCACAATATTCATTGATTTTTGCCATTGAAAAACATGTTTTTCATATACCAGAAATGTTTGAAGCTACTGACTGAATGAAAGGAGCTGGCATCTCACTCTCTTTGAATCTTCTTTATCATGCTAGGATTAGCAGGAAAAAGCTAAAAATTTCAGAATTGCACCGTGCAATGTGGAGATATTACTGTTTGTGCATTTACAATATTCATTGATTTTTGCCATTGAAAAACATGTTTTTCATATACCAGAAATGTTTGAAGCTACTGACTGAATGAAAGGAGCTGGCATCTCACTCTCTTTGAATCTTCTTTATCATGCTAGGATTAACAGGAAAAAAGCTAAAAATTTCAGAATTGCACCTTGCAATGTGGAGATATTACTGTTTGTGCATTTACAATATTCATTGATTTTTGCCATTGAAAAACATGTTTTTCATATACCAGAAATGTTTGAAGCTACTGACTGAATGAAAGGAGCTGGCATCTCACTCTCTTTGAATCTTCTTTATCATGCTAGGATTAACAGGAAAAAGCAAAAAATTTCAGAATTGCACCTTGCAATGTGGAGATATTACTGTTTGTGCATTTACAATATTCATTGATTTTTGCCATTGAAAAACATGTTTTTCATATACCAGAAATGTTTGAAGCTACTGACTGAATGAAAGGAGCTGGCATCTCACTCTCTTTGAATCTTCTTTATCATGCTAGGATTAGCAGGAAAAAGCAAAAAATTTCAGAATTGCACCTTGCAATGTGGAGATATTACTGTTTGTGCATTTACAATATTCATTGATTTTTGCCATTGAAAAACGTCCAGAAATGTTTGAAGCTACTGACTGAATGAAAGGAGCTGGAATCTCTCTCTTTGAATCTTCTTTATCATGCTAGGATTAACAGGAAAAAGCTAAAAATTTCAGAATTGCACCGTGCAATGTGGAGATATTACTGTTTGTGCATTTACAATATTCATTGATTTTTGCCATTGAAAAACATGTTTTTCATATACCAGAAATGTTTGAAGCTACTGACTGAATGAAAGGAGCTGGCATCTCACTCTCTTTGAATCTTCTTTATCATGCTAGGATTAGCAGGAAAAAGCAAAAAATTTCAGAATTGCACCGTGCAATGTGGAGATATTACTGTTTGTGCATTTACAATATTCATTGATTTTTGCCATTGAAAAACATGTTTTTCATATACCAGAAATGTTTGAAGCTACTGACTGAATGAAAGGAGCTGGCATCTCACTCTCTTTGAATCTTCTTTATCATGCTAGGATTAACAGGAAAAAGCTAAAAATTTCAGAATTGCACCTTGCAATGTGGAGATATTACTGTTTGTGCATTTACAATATTCATTGATTTTTGCCATTGAAAAACATGTTTTTCATATACCAGAAATGTTTGAAGCTACTGACTGAATGAAAGGAGCTGGCATCTCACTCTCTTTGAATCTTCTTTATCATGCTAGGATTAGCAGGAAAAAGCAAAAAATTTCAGAATTGCACCGTGCAATGTGGAGATATTACTGTTTGTGCATTTACAATATTCATTGATTTTTGCCATTGAAAAACATGTTTTTCATATACCAGAAATGTTTGAAGCTACTGACTGAATGAAAGGAGCTGGCATCTCACTCTCTTTGAATCTTCTTTATCATGCTAGGATTAACAGGAAAAAGCTAAAAATTTCAGAATTGCACCTTGCAATGTGGAGATATTACTGTTTGTGCATTTACAATATTCATTGATTTTTGCCATTGAAAAACATGTTTTTCATATACCAGAAATGTTTGAAGCTACTGACTGAATGAAAGGAGCTGGCATCTCACTCTCTTTGAATCTTCTTTATCATGCTAGGATTAACAGGAAAAAGCTAAAAATTTCAGAATTGCACCGTGCAATGTGGAGATATTACTGTTTGTGCATTTACAATATTCATTGATTTTTGCCATTGAAAAACGTCCAGAAATGTTTGAAGCTACTGACTGAATGAAAGGAGCTGGCATCTCACTCTCTTTGAATCTTCTTTATCATGCTAGGATTAACAGGAAAAAGCTAAAAATTTCAGAATTGCACCTTGCAATGTGGAGATATTACTGTTTGTGCATTTACAATATTCATTGATTTTTGCCATTGAAAAACGTCCAGAAATGTTTGAAGCTACTGACTGAATGAAAGGAGCTGGCATCTCACTCTCTTTGAATCTTCTTTATCATGCTAGGATTAGCAGGAAAAAGCTAAAAATTTCAGAATTGCACCGTGCAATGTGGAGATATTACTGTTTGTGCATTTACAATATTCATTGATTTTTGCCATTGAAAAACATGTTTTTCATATACCAGAAATGTTTGAAGCTACTGACTGAATGAAAGGAGCTGGCATCTCACTCTCTTTGAATCTTCTTTATCATGCTAGGATTAACAGGAAAAAGCTAAAAATTTCAGAATTGCACCTTGCAATGTGGAGATATTACTGTTTGTGCATTTACAATATTCATTGATTTTTGCCATTGAAAAACATGTTTTTCATATACCAGAAATGTTTGAAGCTACTGACTGAATGAAAGGAGCTGGCATCTCACTCTCTTTGAATCTTCTTTATCATGCTAGGATTAGCAGGAAAAAGCAAAAAATTTCAGAATTGCACCTTGCAATGTGGAGATATTACTGTTTGTGCATTTACAATATTCATTGATTTTTGCCATTGAAAAACATGTTTTTCATATACCAGAAATGTTTGAAGCTACTGACTGAATGAAAGGAGCTGGCATCTCACTCTCTTTGAATCTTCTTTATCATGCTAGGATTAGCAGGAAAAAGCTAAAACTTTCAGAATTGCACCTTGCAATGTGGAGATATTACTGTTTGTGCATTTACAATATTCATTGATTTTTGCCATTGAAAAACATGTTTTTCATATACCAGAAATGTTTGAAGCTACTGACTGAATGAAAGGAGCTGGCATCTCACTCTCTTTGAATCTTCTTTATCATGCTAGGATTAGCAGGAAAAAGCAAAAAATTTCAGAATTGCACCGTGCAATGTGGAGATATTACTGTTTGTGCATTTACAATATTCATTGATTTTTGCCATTGAAAAACATGTTTTTCATATACCAGAAATGTTTGAAGCTACTGACTGAATGAAAGGAGCTGGCATCTCACTCTCTTTGAATCTTCTTTATCATGCTAGGATTAGCAGGAAAAAGCTAAAAATTTCAGAATTGCACCTTGCAATGTGGAGATATTACTGTTTGTGCATTTACAATATTCATTGATTTTTGCCATTGAAAAACATGTTTTTCATATACCAGAAATGTTTGAAGCTACTGACTGAATGAAAGGAGCTGGCATCTCACTCTCTTTGAATCTTCTTTATCATGCTAGGATTAACAGGAAAAAGCAAAAAATTTCAGAATTGCACCTTGCAATGTGGAGATATTACTGTTTGTGCATTTACAATATTCATTGATTTTTGCCATTGAAAAACATGTTTTTCATATACCAGAAATGTTTGAAGCTACTGACTGAATGAAAGGAGCTGGCATCTCACTCTCTTTGAATCTTCTTTATCATGCTAGGATTAACAGGAAAAAGCTAAAAATTTCAGAATTGCACCGTGCAATGTGGAGATATTACTGTTTGTGCATTTACAATATTCATTGATTTTTGCCATTGAAAAACGTCCAGAAATGTTTGAAGCTACTGACTGAATGAAAGGAACTGGCATCTCACTCTCTTTGAATCTTCTTTATCATGCTAGGATTAACAGGAAAAAGCTAAAAATTTCAGAATTGCACCTTGCAATGTGGAGATATTACTGTTTGTGCATTTACAATATTCATTGATTTTTGCCATTGAAAAACGTCCAGAAATGTTTGAAGCTACTGACTGAATGAAAGGAGCTGGCATCTCACTCTCTTTGAATCTTCTTTATCATGCTAGGATTAGCAGGAAAAAGCAAAAAATTTCAGAATTGCACCGTGCAATGTGGAGATATTACTGTTTGTGCATTTACAATATTCATTGATTTTTGCCATTGAAAAACATGTTTTTCATATACCAGAAATGTTTGAAGCTACTGACTGAATGAAAGGAGCTGGCATCTCACTCTCTTTGAATCTTCTTTATCATGCTAGGATTAGCAGGAAAAAGCTAAAAATTTCAGAATTGCACCGTGCAATGTGGAGATATTACTGTTTGTGCATTTACAATATTCATTGATTTTTGCCATTGAAAAACATGTTTTTCATATACCAGAAATGTTTGAAGCTACTGACTGAATGAAAGGAGCTGGCATCTCACTCTCTTTGAATCTTCTTTATCATGCTAGGATTAACAGGAAAAAGCTAAAAATTTCAGAATTGCACCTTGCAATGTGGAGATATTACTGTTTGTGCATTTACAATATTCATTGATTTTTGCCATTGAAAAACATGTTTTTCATATACCAGAAATGTTTGAAGCTACTGACTGAATGAAAGGAGCTGGCATCTCACTCTCTTTGAATCTTCTTTATCATGCTAGGATTAGCAGGAAAAAGCAAAAAATTTCAGAATTGCACCTTGCAATGTGGAGATATTACTGTTTGTGCATTTACAATATTCATTGATTTTTGCCATTGAAAAACATGTTTTTCATATACCAGAAATGTTTGAAGCTACTGACTGAATGAAAGGAGCTGGCATCTCACTCTCTTTGAATCTTCTTTATCATGCTAGGATTAGCAGGAAAAAGCAAAAAATTTCAGAATTGCACCGTGCAATGTGGAGATATTACTGTTTGTGCATTTACAATATTCATTGATTTTTGCCATTGAAAAACATGTTTTTCATATACCAGAAATGTTTGAAGCTACTGACTGAATGAAAGGAGCTGGCATCTCACTCTCTTTGAATCTTCTTTATCATGCTAGGATTAGCAGGAAAAAGCTAAAAATTTCAGAATTGCACCTTGCAATGTGGAGATATTACTGTTTGTGCATTTACAATATTCATTGATTTTTGCCATTGAAAAACATGTTTTTCATATACCAGAAATGTTTGAAGCTACTGACTGAATGAAAGGAGCTGGCATCTCACTCTCTTTGAATCTTCTTTATCATGCTAGGATTAGCAGGAAAAAGCAAAAAATTTCAGAATTGCACCGTGCAATGTGGAGATATTACTGTTTGTGCATTTACAATATTCATTGATTTTTGCCATTGAAAAACGTCCAGAAATGTTTGAAGCTACTGACTGAATGAAAGGAGCTGGCATCTCACTCTCTTTGAATCTTCTTTATCATGCTAGGATTAACAGGAAAAAGCTAAAAATTTCAGAATTGCACCGTGCAATGTGGAGATATTACTGTTTGTGCATTTACAATATTCATTGATTTTTGCCATTGAAAAACGTCCAGAAATGTTTGAAGCTACTGACTGAATGAAAGGAGCTGGCATCTCACTCTCTTTGAATCTTCTTTATCATGCTAGGATTAACAGAAAAAAGCTAAAAATTTCAGAATTGCACCTTGCAATGTGGAGATATTACTGTTTGTGCATTTACAATATTCATTGATTTTTGCCATTGAAAAACATGTTTTTCATATACCAGAAATGTTTGAAGCTACTGACTGAATGAAAGGAGCTGGCATCTCACTCTCTTTGAATCTTCTTTATCATGCTAGGATTAGCAGGAAAAAGCAAAAAATTTCAGAATTGCACCTTGCAATGTGGAGATATTACTGTTTGTGCATTTACAATATTCATTGATTTTTGCCATTGAAAAACGTCCAGAAATGTTTGAAGCTACTGACTGAATGAAAGGAGCTGGCATCTCACTCTCTTTGAATCTTCTTTATCATGCTAGGATTAGCAGGAAAAAGCAAAAAATTTCAGAATTGCACCGTGCAATGTGGAGATATTACTG
Source organism: Phyllobates terribilis (assembly GCF_046119375.1). Classification (NCBI taxonomy): domain Eukaryota; kingdom Metazoa; phylum Chordata; class Amphibia; order Anura; family Dendrobatidae; genus Phyllobates; species Phyllobates terribilis. The sequence continues at coordinate 19,181 of NW_027371939.1, forward strand.
TTTGTGCATTTACAATATTCATTGATTTTTGCCATTGAAAAACATGTTTTTCATATACCAGAAATGTTTGAAGCTACTGACTGAATGAAAGGAGCTGGCAACTCACTCTCTTTGAATCTTCTTTATCATGCTAGGATTAACAGGAAAAAGCTAAAAATTTCAGAATTGCACCTTGCAATGTGGAGATATTACTGTTTGTGCATTTACAATATTCATTGATTTTTGCCATTGAAAAACATGTTTTTCATATACCAGAAATGTTTGAAGCTACTGACTGAATGAAAGGAGCTGGCATCTCACTCTCTTTGAATCTTCTTTATCATGCTAGGATTAACAGGAAAAAGCTAAAAATTTCAGAATTGCACCTTGCAATGTGGAGATATTACTGTTTGTGCATTTACAATATTCATTGATTTTTGCCATTAAAAAACATGTTTTTCATATACCAGAAATGTTTGAAGCTACTGACTGAATGAAAGGAGCTGGCATCTCACTCTCTTTGAATCTTCTTTATCATGCTAGGATTAGCAGGAAAAAGCAAAAAATTTCAGAATTGCACCTTGCAATGTGGAGATATTACTGTTTGTGCATTTACAATATTCATTGATTTTTGCCATTGAAAAACATGTTTTTCATATACCAGAAATGTTTGAAGCTACTGACTGAATGAAAGGAGCTGGCATCTCACTCTCTTTGAATCTTCTTTATCATGCTAGGATTAGCAGGAAAAAGCTAAAAATTTCAGAATTGCACCTTGCAATGTGGAGATATTACTGTTTGTGCATTTACAATATTCATTGATTTTTGCCATTGAAAAACATGTTTTTCATATACCAGAAATGTTTGAAGCTACTGACTGAATGAAAGGAGCTGGCATCTCACTCTCTTTGAATCTTCTTTATCATGCTAGGATTAGCAGGAAAAAGCAAAAAATTTCAGAATTGCACCGTGCAATGTGGAGATATTACTGTTTGTGCATTTACAATATTCATTGATTTTTGCCATTGAAAAACATGTTTTTCATATACCAGAAATGTTTGAAGCTACTGACTGAATGAAAGGAGCTGGCATCTCACTCTCTTTGAATCTTCTTTATCATGCTAGGATTAGCAGGAAAAAGCTAAAAATTTCAGAATTGCACCTTGCAATGTGGAGATATTACTGTTTGTGCATTTACAATATTCATTGATTTTTGCCATTGAAAAACATGTTTTTCATATACCAGAAATGTTTGAAGCTACTGACTGAATGAAAGGAGCTGGCATCTCACTCTCTTTGAATCTTCTTTATCATGCTAGGATTAACAGGAAAAAGCAAAAAATTTCAGAATTGCACCTTGCAATGTGGAGATA
>NW_027371940.1:0-20530 GCF_046119375.1 Phyllobates terribilis
AGGTTCTGCAGCAGCTGAGGTGTATTATGAGGTCCTGCAGCACCTGAGGTGTGTTATGATGTTCTGCAGCAGCTGAGGTGTATCATGAGGTTCTGCAGCATCTGAGGTGTATTAGGAGGTTCTGCAGCAGCTGAGGTGTATGATGAGGTTGTGCAGCAGCTGAAGTGTATTATGATGTTCTGCAGCAGCTGAGGTGTATTATGATGTTCTGCAGCAGCTGAGGTGTATTATGGGGTTCTGCAGCAGCTGAGGTGTATTATGGGGTTCTGCAGCAGCTGAGGTGTATAATGAGGTTTTGCAGCAGCTGAGGTGTATTATGAGTAGTGTTGAGCGAGCACCGAGCATTTCTGGGTTACTCGGGCGGGAGCTCGGGTCTCCGCCCTGCATGTTTGGCGCTTTTTACAGAGCCAATGAACATGCAGGGATTGCTAGCCAGTCACTGTAATGCCGCAGCCATGTTGTTTGTGGGCATTACAGTGATTGGCTGACCGCACAGCGTCACCTTGAGTATTTAAAGCTGGGCGCCGCCATCTTGGACACAGTTGCTTCGGATCAGACAGTGTAGGGACAGCGCTGCTGAGTTAGGGAGAGATTTATCCTGCGAAATAGTTAGTGTAGGGTCTGTAAAGGCTGCCAGAACAAACAAACAGTCCTTCTCAGGACTAATATCCATCCCAGATATCAGGCAGGTAGGCTGTATAGGAGATGCAGTGGGGTTATACCAGCAAACGTTGCATTACAGTCCTGTGTGCTGCTTTTCAAATTGCTAGGTCTTAGGGGACAGGAAAAATCCTTTTTTTTTTCATCTAAATCCTCTGTTTTTTCTTTTCCCCTCAGTCAGGCTGTACAAATACCCGTCTTATTAACCCTTTGGTATCCCCCCCCCCCCAAAAAAAAAATAAAATAAAAAATTGAGTGTCTCGTTGACTGTTCAGACACAAATATATCTGTTTAAAAGAGTCTGGTGTAGGCCAGATAACTAGAACTGTGGTTTTCCTCATCCATGGTTCAAATCTCGTTTTATTTCCCTTTTGCCATTGATAGTGCGAGTGTAAGCTATTTTACTTCATTTACAATGGGCAAGGCGCGTGGCAAGGGACGTGGAAGTGGACGTTCTGGTGATGGTTCGTGCAGAGGACGGGGCCGTGGTCAACGTGAAAATGTGCCACAACCAACAGCCACATCTTCTCGCTCCCAGGTCTTGACCGAATTACTAGGGAAGCACATAACAGCACCACTATTGCGAACTCATCAGTGTGAACAGGTTATTAATTGGATAGCAGATAATACTTCCAGTCACCTGGGCACCACCACCTCCGGTCTGTCTTCCACACGGTCAAGTGTTAGTGGCTGTGAGTCTCGACCGCATACTCCTCCTCACCCTGATGCTCCTTCCTCCCACCATGCCGAGTGTCGTCAGACAGCAACTGATCCCACACTGGGACACTCTGAAGAGCTGTTCACTGGTCCATTTCCATATTTGGGCCAAATATTTGAACAGCCACGGCCACAGGAAGGCGATGCTGGCAATTTGTCACAAGAGGTGGACGATGACGAGACACAATTGCCACGAAATGAGGAGGAGGACCGTGGTGCGGAAGTGAAAGAGAAGGAGGTGGTGGATGATCTAGAAACTGACCCAACGTGGCAGGAGGACACGCAGACGAGGCCAGCAGCACACAGGGGGAGGGAGGCAGAGTACCCCAACAGGCAGGAAGAAGTAGTGTGGTGGCCGCAGACAGAAGGTGGGCAACAGTTCCCCGTAACACCAACACGAGGGACGTTGCCAGTACAACCGGTAGGTCTTCCAGATTCTGGAATTTTTTTTAAAGACTCTGCTGATAACCCCAAAAAGGCCATTTGTACAACCTGCCAGGCCAGCATCAGCAGGGGTGACAAAACTACCAGCCTGACCACCACCAGCATGATCAGGCACATGTCCGCAAAGCCCCCGACTTTGTGGGGCGAACCCCAGGGTCCACGACCAGTGTCAGCGGGTGTCACCACTGCTTCTTCCACTGTTGTGCGTGTAAGAGAACCCCCTGTTGTGCGTGCAAGGCAATCCCCTGTCCATACTGCATGCAAAGATGCCCCCTCCTCTCAGTCTTCACTTGTTATGGCAGTTTCTCAAGAAACAGCATCAACGTCCACGTCCACGTCCCACTGCAGCGTTCAGTTGTCCATGTCCCAGACCTTTGAATGAAAGCGCAAATTCGCAGCCAACGCCGCACAGGCCACAGTCCTAAATTCGCACATTTCACGACTGCTTGCATTGGAAATGCTGCCTTTTAGGCTGGTGGAGACGGAATCCTTCCGCAACCTTATGGCGGTGGCCGTCCCTCGGTACTCGGTCCCGAGCCGTCACTATTTTGCCCGGTGTGCCATCCCCGCACTACACAAGCACGTGTCCCAAAACATCTGCCGTGCCTTCAACAACGCAGTTACTGGGAGAGTCCACCTGACAACGGACACGTGGACAAGTGCTTGTGGTCAGGGACGGTACATCTCCCTGACGGCACACTGGGTAAACATAGTGGAAGCCGGGACCCAGTCAGACCTTGGGACGGAACACATCCTCCCCACACCGAGGATTGCGGGCCCTATGTCAGTCAGAGTTGCCCCCACAGTGTACAGCTCCTGCGCATCATCCTCCTCCTCCTCCTCATGTTCAGCCTCCATCTCAGATATCACCACATCAGTTACAAGCTGGAAGCACTGCAGTACTGCCTCAGCCAAGCGGCAACAGGCTGTGCTGAAACTCATAAGCTTAGATGATAAACCTCACACTGCTTGTGAGTTGTGGACAGCTGTAAAAGAGCAGGCAGATCTGTGGCTGAGACTGCTGAACCTATATCCGGGCATGGTCGTGTGTGACAATGGCCGTAACCTGGTGGCGGCTCTGAGGCGAGGCGAGATCACACACGTACCATGCCTGGCTCATGTGCTTAACCTCGTGGTTCAGCGGTTTCTTAAATCATACCCCGAGCTGCCAGATCTGCTCGTCAAAGTACGCCGCCTGTCAGCTCATTTTCGCAAGTCGGCTACAGCTTCCGCCGCCCTTGCTGTGTTGCAGCAGCGTTTGCAGCTTCCGGCACACCGACTGGTGTGTGATGTCCCCACACGTTGGAACTGTACCTTCCACATGTTGCAAAAGATTTGTGAGCAGAAGAGAGCAGTTGTGGAGTACCAGCTGCAACAAGGCCGTCGATATTCAGGTCAGACTCCACACATAAGACCTCAGGAGTGGACCTGGATGTCTGACATATGTACAATCCTGACAAACTTTGAGGAGTTCACCAAGATGGTGAGTGGTGACGCCATCATTAGCATCAGCATCCCACTTGTCTGTCTTTTGCAATGCTCTCTGCAGAGAATTAAAGAGGAGGCATTGCAGCCAGAGTATGATGAGATGGATCAAGAAGCCGTAGCGGGCGATTACACACAACCAAGCCTCATCTCATCCCAACGTGCATTGGGGGACAATGAGGGAGAGGAGGAGGAGGAGGAAGAACAGGAGCTGGTATCATGCTCTGTAGACGGTAGTACCTGTACAACTGTCATACCGTCGGTTTAGTGTGGGTGGCCTGAGGACAGGGGGAGGAGGAGGAGGAGGAGAGCATGGTCAGTCATCATCTTGGTGAGGACACGGAAATCTTGCCCGTTACCAGTCTGGCACGCATGGCTGACTTGTTTGTTACGCTGCTTTAACCGTGACCTCGCGTTGTCAAAATGTTGGGTGACAGTCATTACTGGTTGGTGACACTTTTAGACCCCCGCTACAAGGAGAACTTTCACTCTCTTATTCCTGAGGTGGAGAGGTCTACAAAAATGGGGCAGTACCAGAAGACCCTTGCTGCAGAACTGTTAAAAAAATTCCCATCTGAACATGCTAACGGCAGAGGTCACAGTTCGTTTCCCAACCAAGGAGTACAGTCGAGAGAGACGCAACTCCAATCCAGCAGAGGCAGGGGATCACTGTCAACGTTCTGGGACAGTTTTTTGAGACCCGCCCAGCTTACAGGCCCTGAGGCGCGGGGTACTATCACAAGTAGTGGAAAGTTTCAAAAGATGGTGAGGGAGTACCTTGCCCGACTGTACCAGCGTCCTCCGTGATTCCTCTGTGCCTTTTAATTATTGGGTATCCAAGCTGGACACTTGGAATGAACTCGCTCTGTATGCCTTGGAGGTCCTGGCCTGCCCTGCCGCTAGCGTGTTATCGGAGCGTGTTTTTAGTGCCGCTGGGGGAATTATAACTGATAAGCGCACTCACCTGTCAACTGACAATGCTGACAAGCTGACCCTTATCAAAATGAACAAGGGCTGGATTGGACCAGACTTCTCATCACCACCAAATGACAGCAGAGCAACATAAAGTCATATCCACTGTGTTTCACACCCACACATGGGTATACGCTTCCTCATTTTGGCTGTTTTTTGCTCTTCTCCTTATTCTCAGCCTCCACCACCACTATACCACCAGGGTGACCGTGGTCCATGTTGCCAGTATTGCAAGTTCCTCCCTCCTAATTTTTGGCAGCTTTTGCTTGGAAGGCATAGGCAAAGACTATGGGAGACCCACTCCCCAATAATGGGAATAATGTTTTTAATATGCTGCACTGCATGGCTCTTGTAAGGGGCATTGCAAGTTCCTCCGTCCTAATTTTTGGCAGCTTTTGCTTGGAAGGCATAGGCAAAGCCTATGGGAGACCCACTCCCCAATAATGGGAATAATGTTTTTAATATGCTGTACTGCATGGCTCTTGTGAGGGGCATTTAAACCGTCTTGTTAAGCTACTGTGACCTCCACGTCTCTTCCAAGGGGCATTAAAACCGTCTTGTTAAACCACTCTAACCTCCACGACTCTTCCAACGGGCATTGCATTTCCTCCTAATTTTAGTCAGCTTTTGCTTTTCAATGCATAGGCGAACACTAAGGGAGACCCACTCCCCAATAATGGGTAGAAGGTTTTTAGTACGCTGTAATCCACGTCTGTTTCAAGGAGCATTGCAGTTCCTCATAATTTTTGGAAAGCCTTCCATTCACTGCTTAGGTCAACAGTGTAGAGGAGACCCAGTTGCTATAAATGGAAAAAATGGTTTAGTTAAGGCCCTCTGACCTCCATGTCACTTCCAAGGGGCATTGGAGTGCCTCGAAATTTTTGGTAGGCATTGCACTCACTGCATGCCCTATAACTGTGTAGCCAAACCGCTCCTTTTGGTACAGAAACATATCCTACAAGACATGTGTGGTTGACTGGCCTGATATTGATGTGAATGGTCCCTGTTCCTCCTGCTCTTTCTCCTTTGCCACCACCTCATCCATCATTTATCACCTGAAGCTTGGTTTTAACGGGAGTCATAGAACTGGGATAGTAGCAGGAAAACATCCAGCAACCCTCGGAGGAGGTAGGATATGCGCCAAAACGCTGACCACCTCAGGTCTAGCCGCTACTACATACCTGCGCTTGCATTCCAAGGAACAGAAAGCTAAGGAGATGGATGGCCTCATGATCATGAATAATTTACTCGTTGTGTAGGAGGCCGACCACTGCTGCTGTCTACCTTCTGAACTTTGTGTTGAAGCCTGATTGACCCAGGACCGCAATCCTCTATGTCTGGAGGATTTGTTGCATCCCAGTGTCCAACTGTGTCCCGGCTTCCACAATATTAACCCAGTGTGAAGGTGTCAGTGAGATGGATCATCCCTGGCCACAATCACTTGTCCACGTGTTTGTGGTTAGGCTGTCCTTCAAATAGGGGCGGCTGGGAACCGTGTGTGGACACCTGGCTGCGGGGCGGCTGGGGACCGAGTATGGACACCTGGCCGCCCCCTGGCGGCTGAGGACCAAGCGTGGACACCCGGCCGCTGGGCGGCTGGGGACTGAGTATGGATACCAGGCTGCCGACGCAGCCATGACGTGGTGGCCAGATTCCGCCTCCACTTGCCTAAAAGGCCCAATTTCAAGTGCAAGCAAGCAGTATGGTATTGCAGCCTGGGGGGGGGGAGTGGGTGGGTGGCAGGCTGCATACTTGCGCTTGCATTCCAAGGAATGGGGGAGGTACAATTGAACACTGCCCTGGGACAAAGACTTGCACGGGGATAGTTGCAAGTCTGCATCTTCTGATGTGTCAAGGATCACTTCTGATGGGCACACTTTTAGGCAGTGACCTTGGTGTCAGAGATGCTTCCAGGGGTCTTCCCCATGCTGTCCCCATGTCATTTGAGCACTGTCACTATCGTTTTGGGCACTTTTTAGGCTTTCTACAGACTGCCGGGGGTGCCGCCGCAAAAATGCTCGGGTCTCCCATAGACTAACATTGGGCTCGTTGCTCGGGTGGAGCACCCGAGTATCACGGTGAGCTCGGCCCGAGCTTCGAGCACCCGAGCATTTTAGTGCTCGATCAACATTAATTATGAGGTTCTGCAGCACCTGAGGTGTGTTATGAGCTTCTGCAGCAGCTGAGATGTATTTTGAGATCTGCAGCAGCTGAGGTGCATTATGATGTTCTGCAGCAGCTGTGGTGTATTATGACGTTCTGCCGTAGCTGAGGTGTATTATGATGTTCTGCAGTAGCTGAGGTGTGTTATAATGTTCTGCAGCAGCTGAGGTGTATTATGACGTTCTGCAGCAGCTGAGGTGTATTATGATATTCTGCAGCAGCTGAGGTGTATTATGATGTTCTGCAGCAGCTGAGGTGTATTATGATGTTCTGCAGCAGCTGAGGTGCATTATGATGTTCTGCAGCAGCTGAGGTGTATTATAATGTTATGCAGCAGCTGAGGTGTATTATGAAGTTCTGCAGCAGCTGAGGTGTATTGTGTTGTTCTGCAGCAGCTGAGGTGTATTATGATGTTCTGCAGCAGCTGAGGTGTGTTTTAAGGTTCTGCAGCAGCTGAGGTGTATTATGAAGTTCTTCAGCAGCTGAGGTGTATTATGAAGTTCTGCAGCAGCTGAGGTGTATTATGAAGTTCTGCAGCAACTGAGGTGTATTATGATGTTCTGCAGCAGCTGAAGTGTATTATCAGGTTCTGCAGCAGCTGAGGTGTATTATGAAGTTCTGCAGCAGCTGAGATGTACTATGATGTTCTGCAGCAACTGAGGTGTATTATGATGTTCTGCAGCAGCTGAGGTGTGTTATGAGGTTCTGCAGCAGCTGAGGTGTATTATGAGGTTCTGCAGCAGCTGAGGTGTATTGTGAAGTTCTGCAGCAGCTGAGGTGTATTATTAGGTTCTGCAGCAGCTGTGGTGAATTATGAGGTTCTGCAGCAGCTGAGGTGTATTATGAAGTTCTGCAGCAGCTGAGGTGTATTATGAGGTTCTGCAGCAGCTGAGGTGTATTATGATGTACTGCAGCAGCTGAAGTGTATTATGATGTACTTCAGCAGCTGAGGTGTATTATGATGTTCTGCAGCAGCTGAGGTATATTATGATGTTCTGCAGCAGCTGAGGTGTATTATGATGTTCTGCACCAGCTGAGGTATATTATGATGTTCTGCAGCAGCTGAGGTGTATTATGAGGTTCTGCAGCAGCTGAGGTGTATTATGAGGTTCTGCAGCAGCTGAGTTGTGTACTTTGATGTTCTGCAGCACCTGAGGTGCATTATGAGGTTCTGCAGCAGCTGAGGTGTATTATCAGGTTCTGCAGCATCTGAGGTGTGTAATGATGTCCTGCAGCAGCTGAGGTGTATAATGAGGTTCTGCAGCAGCTGAGGTATATTATGATGTTCTGCAACAGCTGAGGTGTATTATGAGGTTCTGCAGCAGCTGAGGTATGTTATGATGTTCTGCAGCAGCTGAGGTGTATTATGATGTACTGCAGCAGCTGAGGTGTATTATGATGTTCTGCAGCAGCTGAGGTGTATAATGAGGTTCTGCAGCAGCTGTGGTGTATTATGAGGTTCTGCAGCAGCTGAGGTGTATTTTGAGGTTCTGCAGCAGCTGAGGTGTATTATGAGGTTCTGCAGCAGCTGAGATGTATTATGATGTTCTGCAGCAGCTGAGGTGTATTATGATGTTCTGCAGCAGCTGAGGTGTATTATGAGGTTCTGAATCAGCTGAGGTGTATTATGATGTTCTGCAGCAGCTGAGGTGTATTATGAGGTTCTGCAGCAGCTGAGGTGTATTATGAGGTTCTTCAGTAGCTGAGGTGTATTATCAGGTTCTGCAGCAGCTGAGGTGTATTATGATGTTCTGCAGCAGCAGAGTTGTGTGTAATGATGTCCTGCAGCAGCTGAGGTGTATTATAAGGTTCTGCAGCAGTTGGGGTGTATTATGATGTTTTGCAGCAGCTGAGGTGTATTATGAGGTTCTGCAGTAACTGAGGTGTATTATGATGTTCTGCAGCAGCTGAGGTGTATTATCAGGTTCTGCAGCAGCTGAGGTGTATTATAAGGTTCTGCAGCAGCTGAGGTGTATTATAAGGTTCTGCAGCAGCTGAGGTGTATTATGAGGTTGTGCAGCAGCTGAGTTGTGTGTAATGATGTCCTGCAGCAATTGAGGTGTATTATGATGTTCTGCAGCAGCTGAGGTGTATTATGAGGTTCTGCAGTAACTGAGGTGTATTATGATGTTCTGCAGCAGCTGAGGTGTATTATGTTCTGCAGCAGCTGAGGTGTATTATCAGGTTCTGCAGCAGCTGAGGTGTGTTATGATGTTCTGCAGCAGCTGAGGTGTATTATGATGTTCTGCAGCAGCTGAGGTGTATTATGATGTTCTGCAGCAGCTGAGGTATATTATGATGTTCTGCAGCAGCTGAGGTGTATTATGATGTTCTGCAGCAGCTGAGGTATATTATGATGTTCTGCAACAGCTGAGGTGTATTATGAGGTTCTGCAGCAGCTGAGGTATGTTATGATGTTCTGCAGCAGCTGAGGTGTATTATGATGTACTGCAGCAGCTGAGGTGTATTATGATGTTCTGCAGCAGCTGAGGTGTATAATGAGGTTCTGCAGCAGCTGTGGTGTATTATGAGGTTCTGCAGCAGCTGAGGTGTATTTTGAGGTTCTGCAGCAGCTGAGGTGTATTATGAGGTTCTGCAGCAGCTGAGATGTATTATGATGTTCTGCAGCAGCTGAGGTGTATTATGATGTTCTGCAGCAGCTGAGGTGTATTATGAGGTTCTGAATCAGCTGAGGTGTATTATGATGTTCTGCAGCAGCTGAGGTGTATTATGAGGTTCTGCAGCAGCTGAGGTGTATTATGAGGTTCTTCAGTAGCTGAGGTGTATTATCAGGTTCTGCAGCAGCTGAGGTGTATTATGATGTTCTGCAGCAGCAGAGTTGTGTGTAATGATGTCCTGCAGCAGCTGAGGTGTATTATAAGGTTCTGCAGCAGTTGGGGTGTATTATGATGTTTTGCAGCAGCTGAGGTGTATTATGAGGTTCTGCAGTAACTGAGGTGTATTATGATGTTCTGCAGCAGCTGAGGTGTATTATCAGGTTCTGCAGCAGCTGAGGTGTATTATAAGGTTCTGCAGCAGCTGAGGTGTATTATAAGGTTCTGCAGCAGCTGAGGTGTATTATGAGGTTGTGCAGCAGCTGAGTTGTGTGTAATGATGTCCTGCAGCAATTGAGGTGTATTATGATGTTCTGCAGCAGCTGAGGTGTATTATGAGGTTCTGCAGTAACTGAGGTGTATTATGATGTTCTGCAGCAGCTGAGGTGTATTATGTTCTGCAGCAGCTGAGGTGTATTATCAGGTTCTGCAGCAGCTGAGGTGTGTTATGATGTTCTGCAGCAGCTGAGGTGTATTATGATGTTCTGCAGCAGCTGAGGTGTATTATGATGTTCTGCAGCAGCTGAGGTATATTATGATGTTCTGCAGCAGCTGAGGTGTATTATGATGTTCTGCAGCAGCTGAGGTATATTATGATGTTCTGCAGCAGCTGAGGTGTATTATGATGTTCTGCAGCAGCTGAGGTATATTATGATGTTCTGCAGCAGCTGAGGTATATTATGATGTTCTGCAGCAGCTGAGGTGTATTATGATGTTCTGTAGCAGCTGAGGTGTATTATGATGTTCTGCAGCAGCTGAGGTATATTTTGATGTTCTACAGCAGCTGAGGTGTGTGTAATGATGCTCTATTATTCTAATGGTCTATTACATACCCTACAGGAAGCATTGTGGGCAGCTGTCCTGTCCTAGTTACATCCGGTGTAATGTGTATTCTCACAACTGTCCACTAGATGGCACACTCACAGCACAGATAATAATACTCGATTTAGCTTTGAAATAAATGTAGAAATGAGATTGAATGTAATTGAAATGCAGGTTCAGGCCTCGGCACATGCAAATGTTCAGTGAGCAAATGAGTTTGGACTCATTTACGCTATAGAGATGCTACCAGTCTTTATTACAGCCTGAAGCACTTGAGAACATATTCAATTCACAAGGGAGAGAAGAATAAGATTTTAGTTGAACTGTTAGGCCGCCGTCTCAGCCCCGAAGCCTCGGCAAGTTTCTTATTTCGTTTGAGCGGACGCTGCGATCAGTGCAGACACATGTTACACGGTCTGCGCTCTTATACGGGGTCAGGCAATCTTCTGTCAATTGTGCAGGAGACGGCGGGGTCAGGAATCAATCACATTGTGAATAAGAAGCGATTATCGCCTCTCCACAATGCGCCGTGTAATGGCTCTCAGCAGCCCGCGGGCCAGAAAATAGCAAATCACCGCTACCTAGTTATAGATACGTGTCCAGATGGATATTAAACATTGAATTCTTGTTTTAATTAAAAAGCAAAAAGAAAAAAAAATCTTCTTAATGGCAACTTTAAAACTAACGTCATATAACAATCTACAGTGGCATGTAAAAGTTTGGGCACCCCTGGTGAAAATTACTGTTATTTGTGAACAGTTAAGCAAGTTGAAGACGAAATGATCTAAAAGGCCTAAACTTAAAGATGACACATTTCCTTTTGTATTTTAGGCAAAATATATATATATTTTCATCTTTTACATTCTAAAAATTAAAAAAAAGAAAATGGGACAATGTAAAAGTTTGGGCACCCTGCATGGTTAGTGCCCAGTAGCGCCCCCTTTTGCAAGTATCACAGCTTGTAAACACTTTTTGTAGCCAGACAAGAGTCTTTAAATTCTTGTTTGAGGGATTTTCATCCATTCTTCCTTGGAAAATTCTTCCAGTTCTGTGAGATTCCCGGGTCATCTTGCATGCTCTGCTATTTTGAGGTCTAGCCACAGATTTTGAACAATGATGTTCAGATCAGGGGACTGTGAGGGCCATTGTAAAAACCTTTTGAGGTCGTCTATTGTGGATTTTGACTTGAGTTTAGAATCATTATCCATCTGTAGAAGCCATCATCTTTTCACCTTCAGCTTTTTTACAGATGGTGTTATGTTTGCATCAAGAATTTGTTGAAATTTCATTGAATCCATTCTTCTCTCTACCCGTGAAATGTTCCCTGTGCCATTGGCTGCAACACAACCCAAAGCATGATTGATCCACCCCCATGCTTAATGGTTGGCGAGATGTTCCTTTCCTGAAATTCTGTGCCCTTTTTTCTCCACACATACCTTTCATAATTGTGGACAAAAAGTTCTATTGTAACCTCATCAGTCCACAGGACTTGTTTCCAGAATGCATCAGGTTTCTTTAGATGTTCGTTTTCATACTTCTGACTCTGAATTTTATGGTGAGGACGCAGGAGAGGTTTCTGTCTGATGACTCTTCCATGAAGGCCAAATTTGTGCAGGTGTCTCTGAACAGTAGGACAATGTACCACAACTCCAGAATCTGCTAAATCTTCCTGAAGGTCTTTTGCAGTCATGCGGGGGTTCTGATTCGCCTCTGATTCGCAATCCTACGAGCAGCTCTCACTGAAATTTTGCTTGGTCTTCCAAACATTATCTTGACCTCCACTGTTTCTGGTAACTGCTATTTCTTAATTACATTTTGAACTGAGGAAAGGGCAACTTGAAACCACTTTGCTATCTTCTTATAACCTTCTCTGGCTTTGTGGGTTGTGGGCCTCCACCATTTTCATTTTCAGAGTGCTAGGCAGCTGCTTAGAAGATGAAAATCCATTTTCCCTCAAAATTTGTAAACCACTCCTCATTAGTTAAATAGAACCTACAGCAACCACAGAGGGAACATGAACAAAAAAAAATAAAATATATCAATAAAGTTTATTAAATATAATAGAAAGTATCAACAATTACAATAGTAAATGTGACAAAAAGAGACTAGACAATGGAAAAAACACATGTGGCACAGTCTATGAACAGTGAATGCACAACAATAAAAATAATTTGAGAGTCCACCATATACATGGCAATGAATATATCTATGATGAATAATCTAGGTCCCGCATCTATATAGACATATAACCCAAGGATATTAATCTTATTGAAAAAATTACCTAAATACAAAACATGTCAAAATTTACCCCCCAATGGGTATGTCTCAATATAACAGTTTACAAACACTATATAAAAAGACACATATGCATGTTTTTCTCAATATCTGACATGAAATCAGAATAAACCTTGCCTGTTTTAGGTCAATTAGGATTACCATCATTTTTAATATTTGCCAAATGCCAGAATAATGAGAGGAGAGAATGTTTTAAGGTATTTTTTATTACTTACTACAAAGTCAAAAGTTTACATACACTAAGATTTCTATGCCTTTAATTCTGGACTGCCCTTATGATGATGTCATGCGTTTGGAAGCTTCTTTTTTTTTGGCAACATCTGAGTTAATTAGAGACACAACTGTGGATGTATTTAAATGCACACCTGAAATACACTGCTTCTTTGTGTAGCATCATGGGAAAGTCTAAAGAAATCAGCCAAGATATCAGGAAGAGAATTGTGGACTTGCACAAGTCTGGCTCATCCTTTAACCCCTTTACAGCCAATGACGTATTAATATGCGTCTGTGCCCTGGGACTTAGAGCCTGACCCGTATTAGTACGTCATATCTTTAATGCGGCACCGCGACTTAAGTCGCTGTGATCGCATTACAGTTCCGGCGCCATCTTACCTCTGGGTAGATGGCGCCGTCATCCCGGGGGGTGTCGCCGCCCCCCGCACCAGCGATCGCTGTGATTGGCTGTTCAAATCTGAACAGCCAATCACAGCATTTCTCACTGTTTCCGGCAGCCTAGGATCTGCAGCCTAGGATCGGTGCTCCTAAGAGCACCGATCCTAGGCTGTTGCTAGGACACCCCAGCCCTGGCCCCAGACTGCTATGATCGGTGCGATCGCCGATCACATCGATCGTAGCACAACCGCGCGGTGACAGGGCGGTCATGGGGCGGTGACCGGCTTGTGACCTGCCTGTCACTGCCCCATGACCCCCTGTAATGTAATCAAAGCCCCCAGACTGCTGTGATTGGAGCGATCGATGATGACATCTTTCGCTCCAATCAGAGTTTCTGAATACAGGTGACTGGGCGGTCACAGGGAGGTGTCACCTCTCTTTGACCCCCTGTGGTGCGTGCTCTGCTCCAGCCATGTCTGATTCGTGCAATCAATGTCACCAATCAGATGGCTGGGGCACAGCATGCACCACAGGGGGTCACAGAGAGGTGACACCTCCCTGTGACCGCCCGGTCACCTGTATTCAGGAACTCTGATTGGAGCAATCAATGTCATCAATGATTGCTCCAATCAGATTACCCGACTACCTCCACCTGTCACCACCCCATCATCACTCTGTGACTGCCCTGCAGACCCTCACACTTGGTGAGGATTTCTACAGAGCGGTCACATCTGATGTGTCTGTGCTGGGCCTTGTAGTGCCACAGAATATTCTGTGACACCACAAGACCATCTTCTCACCTGTTCGTCGCTGCTGCTGCTCCTGGATCTTCTGCTCCAGCGTCCTGGGTATCCTGCTCCAGAGCCTGCTGCTGATCCTGCTGCTGATCCTGCAGAGAAGACTTTGGTAAGTCTGTTCTCCCTTCATCCACCCCAATCCCCCCTCCCCCCTCTTTTTACCCCCCCCCCCTTACCACCATTTTTTTTTCTGCGTCCTGCAGCGGTCTCCAGCTCCGCTCCCGGTCACCAGCGCCGGGCTCCCGGCCACCAGCGCCGGGCTCCCGGTCACCAGCGCCGGGATCTCGCTCCGGGCTCCCGGTCTCCTGCTCTGGGCTCCCGGTCACCAGCGCCGGTCTTCTGCTCCGGGCTCCGTCTCCTGTTCCGGTCCTGCTGCTGATCCTGCTGACCCCTTGGTAAGTCCATCTCTGATCTCCCCTCATCCACCCCAATCCCCCTCTCCCCACTCCCCCATCTTTTTACCCCCCTTCCCACCCCAATCCCCCTCACTTCAGTGTCCCTGTTAATTCTCTCGGTTCTGGTCTCAAGCTCCAGTACCGGACTCCTGCTCTGGGCTCCCGGTCTCCTGCTCTGGGCTCGCGGTCTCCAGCGCCGCTCCCGGTCTCCAGCGTCGGGCTCCCGGTCTCCAGCGTCGGGCTCCCGGTCTCCTGCTCCGGGCTCCCGGTCTCCTGCTGTAGGTCTTCTGTTTCAGTCCTGCTGACCCTTTGGTAAGTCCATCTCTGATCTCCCCTCGTCCACCCCAATCCCCCTCTTCCTACTCCCCTGTCTTTTTACCCGGATTGAACCCCCTGAATGCCCCCTCATTCTGGGAGTGAGTGGGAAAATTGTGTGGGACTTGGTGCACCCACTGCTGGATAAAGGTTATCACCTCTACGTGGATAACTTTTATACAAGTATCCCGCTCTTCAAGTCCCTCTCTGCGCGACGTACTGCAGCCTGCGGTACTGTCCACAAAAATCAGAAAGGCCTCCCAAAGACGCTAATTGGGCAGCTGCTCATAAGGGGTGAGAGCAGAGCCCAATGTAGCGACCACCTGCTGATGGTCAAGTCCAAGCACAAAAGGGATGTCCTTTTCTTGACCACCATACATGGTGATGGCAGCACCCTCAGCTCTGTACGAGGTTCCACTACACAGGTCGCCAAACCAGACTGTGTAGTGGGGTACAACAAGTACATGGGGGGAGTTGATCTTTCAGATCAAGTCCTCCAGCCGTACAGTGCTTTGAGAAAGGCCAAGGTATGGTATAAGAAGCAGGCCGTGCACATTGTACAGATGGCAATGCACAACACTTTCCTTCTGTCACAATGTGCAGGCCAGACTTCTACGTCATATCTTCACTTCCAGGAGACTGTTATCAAGGCCCTGATATTTGGCAGTGGTGATGGAGCAGGCCCTAGTAGTTCCGGAATTGAAAGACCGAGAATTGTACCAGGCCAGCATTTCCCAGGGCAGATCCCTCACAGCGCAAAAAAAGGAAAGTCACAAAAGAGGTGCCGAGTGTGTTATAAAAGTGGAATACGCAAGGACACCACTTACCAATGCGACACCTGCCCCGACAAACCTGGCATGTGCATGAAAGAATGCTTCAGAAGGTACCATACTTCGATGGACTATTAAATTAATTTCTGACGTATGACAACCTGACGAACACTACACAGCTGACGTAGTGTTCGTCAGGTTGTCATACGTCAGTTGTGTAGTGTTCGTCAGGTTGTCCTACACAACTGACGTATAACACGACATTATAAAATTCAAAAATCAACTACCACTACCAAAAAGGGGGCACTTGTTGGGCATTTCCACTGTTTAGGCATATCAGGGGTTCTGAGAACGTGACATGACGCCCGCAGACCATTCCATCAAAGTCTGCGTTCAAAAGCGTCACTCCTTCCCTTCCGAGCCCTGACATGCGCCCAAACAGTAGTTTTCTCCAACACATGGGGTATCTGCGTACTCAGGAGAAATTGCACAACAACTTATGGGGTGCAATTTCTCCTGGTACCCTTGTGAAAATATTTTTTTTTGCATTTTTGTGGAAAAAATGTTTTTTTTTTTATTTTCACAAGTCAACATTATAATTTTCTGTGACGCACCTGGGGGTTCAATGGGCTCACCACACATCTAGATAAATTCATTGGTGGTCTAGTTTCCAAAAAGGGGGCACTTGTTGGGCATTTCCACTGTTTAGGCACATCAGGGGTTCTGAGAACGTGACATGACGCCCGCAGACCATTCCATCAAAGTCTGCGTTCAAAAGCGTCACTCCTTCCCTTCCGAGCCCTGACATGCGCCCAAACAGTAGTTTTCTCCAACACATGGGGTATCGGCGTACTGAGGAGAAATTGCGCAAGAACTTTTGGTGTCCAATTTCTCCTGGTACCCTCGTGAAAATGAAAATATTGCGGCTAAAAGATAGTTTTTGTGGAAAAAAAATGTTTTTTTTTTTTTCACGGCTATACGTCATAAACCTTTGCAAAACACTTGGGGTTTCAAAGTGCTCACCACACATCTAAATAAGTTCCTTAAGGGGTCTAGTTTCCAAAATGGGGTCACTTGTGGGGGCTTTCCACTGTTTAGGCACATCAGGGGCTCTCCAAACGCAACATTGGGTCCGCTGGCAATTCCAGCGAGTTTCGCATTGAAAACGTCAAATGGCGCTCTTTCCCTTCCGAGCCCTGCCGTGTGCCCAAACAATTGCTTTCCCCAACATATGAGGTATCAGAATACTCAGGAGAAATTGGAGAACAACTTTTCGTGTCCAATATCTCCTAGTGCCCTTGTGAAAATAAAAATATTGTGGCTAAAAGATCATTTTTGTGGAAAAAAAATGTTTGTTTTTTTTCACGGCTCTACGTCATAAACCTTTGCAAAACACTTGGGGGTTCAAAGTGCTCACCACACATCTAAATAAGTTCACTGAGGGGTCTAGTTTCCAAAATGGGGTCACTTGTGGGGGGTTTCCACTGTTTAGGCACATCAGGGGCTCTCCAAACGCGACATGGGGTCCGCTGTCAATTCCAGCAAGTTTTACATTGAAAACGTCAATTGGCGCTCCTTCCCTTCCGAGCCCTGCCGTGCGCCCAAACAATGGTTTACCCCTACATATGAGGTATCGGCGTACTCAGTAGAAATTTCACAGCAACTTTTTGTGTCCAATTTCTCCTAGTACCCTCGTGAAAATAAAAATATTGCGGCTAAAAGATCGTTTTTGTGGAAAAAAAATGTTTTTTTTTTTCACGGCTCTACATCATAAACCTTTGCAAAAAACTTGGGGGTTCAAAGTGCTCACCACACATCTAAATAAGTTCCCTGATGGGTCTAGTTTCCAAAATGGGGTCACTTGTGGGGGGTTTCCACTGTTTAGGCACATCAGGGACTCTCGAAACGCAACATGGGGTCCGCTGGCAATTCCAGCGAGTTTTGCATTGAAAACGTCAAATGGCGCTCCTTCCCTTCCGAACCCTGCCGTGCGCCAAAACAATGGCTTTCCCCCACATATGAGGTATCAAAATACTCAGGAGAAATTGGAGAACAACTTTTTGTGTCCAATTTCTCCTAGTGCCCTTGTGAAAATAAAAATATTGTGGCTAAAAGATCGTTTTTGTGGAAAAAAAATGATTTTGGTTCTACGTCATAAACTTTTGCAAAACACTTTGGAGTTCAAAGTGCTCACCACTCATCTAAATAAGTTCCTCAAGGGGTATAGTTTCCAAAATGGGGTCACTTGTGGGGGGTTTCCACTGTTTAGGCACATCAGGGGCTCTCCAAACGCGACATGGGGTCCGCTGTCAATTCCAGCAAGTTTTACATTGAAAACGTCAATTGGCGCTCCTTCCCTTCCGAGCCCTGCCGTGCGCCCAAACAATGGTTTACCCCCACATATGAGGTATCGGTGTACTCAATAGAAATTGCCCAACTTTTGGAGTCCAATTTCTCCTGGTACCCTTGTGAAAATAAAAAAACTGGGGTCTAAAATAAAATGTTAGTGAAAAAAAGTTAAATGTTCATTTTTTCCTTTCATGTTCAATTAATTGGTGTGAAGCACTTGAAGGGTTAATAAAGTTCTTGAATGTGGTTTTGAGCACCTTGAGGGGTGCAGTTTTTAGAATAGTGTCACTTTTGGGTATTTTATGTCATATAGACCCCTCAAAGTGACTTCAAATGTGATGTGGTCCCTAAAAAAAATGGTTTTGTAAATTCTGTTGTAAAAATTAGACCCTTTTAACCCTTATAGCTCCCTAATAAAAAAAAATTTGGTTCCAAAATTGTGCTGATGTAAAGTAGACATGTGTTAAATGTTATTTATTAACTATTTTGTGTGACATCTCTCTGATTTAAAGGCATAAAAATTCAAATTTTGAAAATTGCTAAATTTTCAAATTTTTCGCCAAATTTCCATTTTTTTCACAAATAAACGGAAGTGATATCGAAGAAATTTTACCACAATCATGAAGTACAATATGTCATGAAAAAACATTTTCAGAATCAGGGGGATCCGTTGAAGCGTTCCAGAGTAATTACCTCATAAAGTGACAGTTGTCAGAATTGTAAAAATTGGCCTGGTCATTAATGTGCAAACCACCTTGGGTTGTAAAGGGGCTAAAAAAGCCAGATTAATGTTTGCAAATGCACACAGGAACAAAGACCTTGATTTTTGGATACATGTCCTGTGGTCTGATGAAACTAAAATTGAACTTTTGGGCATAATGACCATCGTTACGTTTGGAAGACAAAGGGAGAAGCTTGGAAGCCTAAGAACACCATCCCTACTGTGAAACACGGAGGTGGCAGCATCATGTTGTGGAGTTGTTTTGCTGCAGGAAGGACTGGTGCACTTCACAAAATGGATGGCATCATTAGAAAAGAAAATTATGTGGCAATACTAAAGCAACATCTCAAGATATCAGCCAGGAAGTAAAGCTTGGGCGGAAATGAGTCTTCCAAATGGACAATGACCCGAATCAAACTGCCAAACTACTAACAAAGTGGCTTAAGGATAACAAAGTCAATGTTTTGGAGTGGCCATCACAAAGCCCTGATCTCAATCCTATTGAAACTTTATTGGTAAAGCTGAAAAGGCTGCGAGCAAGGCGACCTACAAACCCGGATCAGTTACACAAGTTTTGTCAGGAGGAATGGTCGCAAATTCCAACCAACTATTGTGAGAAGCTTGTGGAAGGATATCTCAAACTTTTCACCCAAGTCATTCAGTTTAAGGGCAATGGTACCAAATACTAATGAAATATATGTAAACTTTTGACTTTGCAGTAAGTAATAAAAATGCCTTAAAACATTCTCTCTCTCTCATTATTCTGGTATTTGGCAAATATTAAAAATTATGGTAATCCTAATTGACCTAAAACGGGAAAGGTTTATTCTGATTTCATGTCAGATATTGAGAAAAACATGCAGATGTGTCTTTTATATAGTGTATGGAAACTTCTGCTTTCAACTGTATGTATGTATGTATATATACGAGGGTCAGTCAATAAGTAATGCCTCCTATTTTTTTTCTCCTTTTAATTGGCAAGAAATTCAAATGCAATTACATAGGTTGAAAACCACAACATTAACGATTAGTTTGTCACTTTTCAATATAATCTCCATCCATTTCCACAGTCTTGGTCCACCGTTTAACAAGGGCATGTATTCCAGCATGGTAAAAAGCATTCTTGGGACCCACCGTGCACAAACTTTTCTGTATGCCAGTTGTCCAATAATTTTCATCACACTGCCTTTACTGAGGCAGATAATGCCACACAATTCATCTACAGTCACCCGGCGGTCACCACGAATGATGTCATCAACTCGCTGAATGTTGCTTGGAGTCACTGCGGTTACTGGCCTGCCACTCCGCATTTTGTCAGCCAACGGTGATGGCCCTTCAGTTGTGTTACAGCGACGATCCCATCGTCTAACAGTACTGACATCCACTCTGGACCATCATTTATTTTTCAACAGGACAATGACCCCAAACACACCTCCAGGCTATGTAAGGGCTATTTGACCAAGAAGGAGAGTGATGGGGTGCTACGCCAGGTGACCTGGCCTCCACAGTCACCAGACCTGAACCCAATCGAGATGGTTTGGGGTGAGCTGGACCGCAGAGTGAAGGCAAAAGGGCCAACAAGTGCTAAGCATCTCTGGGAACTCCTTCAAGATTGTTGGAAGACCATTTCCTATGACTACCTCTTGAAGCTCATCAAGAGAATGTCAAGAGTGTGCAAAGCAATCATCAAAGCAAAAGGTGGCTACTTTGAAGAACCTAGAATATAAGACATATTTTCAGTTGTTTCACACTTTTTTGTTAAGTATATAATTCCACATGTGTTAATTCATAGTTTTGATGCCTTCAGTGTGAATGTACAATTTTCATAGTTATGAAAATACAGAAAAATCTTTAAATGAGAAGGTGTGTCCAAACTTTTGGTCTGTACTGTGTATATATATATATATATATATATATATATATATATATATATATATAATATAATATAACCGGGGGTACGTGTCTCTGTCTGAAGCCTTTATAGACTGCGCATGCGTGACGCGCAGTCTGGCTCCAGACAGAAGAACGCATGGAGCCGTTACAGGTAAGAAGAGTGTATGGTGCTGGAGATCACGGTATGCGTAGACACTGAACACATACCGCTATCTCCGGCGCCATACTTACATACTTACCTGACCGGGAGGAGCGTTACCGCGGCGCCTCTCTTCGCCGGAGTGAG
>NW_027371941.1:0-20485 GCF_046119375.1 Phyllobates terribilis
TGCAATGTGGAGATATTACTGTTTGTGCATTTACAATATTCATTGATTTTTGCCATGAAAAACATGTTTTTCATATACCAGAAATGTTTGAAGCTACTGACTGAATGAAAGGAGCTGGCATCTCACTCTGAATCTTCTTTATCATGCTAGGATTAACAGGAAAAAGCTAAAAATTTCAGAATTGCACCGTGCAATGTGGAGATATTACTGTTTGTGCATTTACAATATTCATTGATTTTTGCCATTGAAAAACATGTTTTTCATATACTAGAAATGTTTGAAGCTACTGACTGAATGAAAGGAGCTGGCATCTCACTCTCTTTGAATCTTCTTTATCATGCTAGGATTAACAGGAAAAAGCAAAAAATTTCAGAATTGCACCTTGCAATGTGGAGATATTACTGTTTGTGCATTTACAATATTCATTGATTTTTGCCATTGAAAAACATGTTTTTCATATACCAGAAATGTTTGAAGCTACTGACTGAATGAAAGGAGCTGGCATCTCACTCTCTTTGAATCTTCTTTATCATGCTAGGATTAACAGGAAAAAGCTAAAAATTTCAGAATTGCACCGTGCAATGTGGAGATATTACTGTTTGTGCATTTACAATATTCATTGATTTTTGCCATTGAAAAACATGTTTTTCATATACCAGAAATGTTTGAAGCTACTGACTGAATGAAAGGAGCTGGCATCTCACTCTCTTTGAATCTTCTTTATCATGCTAGGATTAGCAGGAAAAAGCAAAAAATTTCAGAATTGCACCTTGCAATGTGGAGATATTACTGTTTGTGCATTTACAATATTCATTGATTTTTGCCATTGAAAAACATGTTTTTCATATACCAGAAATGTTTGAAGCTACTGACTGAATGAAAGGAGCTGGCATCTCACTCTCTTTGAATCTTCTTTATCATGCTAGGATTAACAGGAAAAAGCTAAAAATTTCAGAATTGCACCGTGCAATGTGGAGATATTACTGTTTGTGCATTTACAATATTCATTGATTTTTGCCATTGAAAAACATGTTTTTCATATACCAGAAATGTTTGAAGCTACTGACTGAATGAAAGGAGCTGGCATCTCACTCTCTTTGAATCTTCTTTATCATGCTAGGATTAACAGGAAAAAGCTAAAAATTTCAGAATTGCACCGTGCAATGTGGAGATATTACTGTTTGTGCATTTACAATATTCATTGATTTTTGCCATTGAAAAACATGTTTTTCATACACCAGAAATGTTTGAAGCTACTGACTGAATGAAAGAAGCTGGCATCTCACTCTCTTTGAATCTTCTTTATCATGCTAGGATTAACAGGAAAAAGCAAAAAATTTCAGAATTGCACCTTGCAACGTGGAGATATTACTGTTTGTGCATTTACAATATTCATTGATTTTTGCCATTGAAAAACATGTTTTTCATATACCAGAAATGTTTGAAGCTACTGACTGAATGAAAGGAGCTGGCATCTCACTCTCTTTGAATCTTCTTTATCATGCTAGGATTAACAGGAAAAAGCTAAAAATTTCAGAATTGCACCGTGCAATGTGGAGATATTACTGTTTGTGCATTTACAATATTCATTGATTTTTGACATTGAAAAACGTTTTTCATATACCAGAAATGTTTGAAGCTACTGACTGAATGAAAGGAGCTGGCATCTCACTCTCTTTGAATCTTCTTTATCATGCTAGGATTAGCAGGAAAAAGCAAAAAATTTCAGAATTGCACCTTGCAATGTGGAGATATTACTGTTTGTGCATTTACAATATTCATTGATTTTTGCCATTGAAAAACATGTTTTTCATATACCAGAAATGTTTGAAGCTACTGACTGAATGAAAGGAGCTGGCATCTCACTCTCTTTGAATCTTCTTTATCATGCTAGGATTAGCAGGAAAAAGCAAAAAATTTCAGAATTGCACCTTGCAATGTGGAGATATTACTGTTTGCATTTACAATATTCATTGATTTTTGCCATTGAAAAACATGTTTTTCATATACCAGAAATGTTTGAAGCTACTGACTGAATGAAAGGAGCTGGCATCTCACTCTCTTTGAATCTTCTTTATCATGCTAGGATTAACAGGAAAAAGCTAAAAATTTCAGAATTGCACCGTGCAATGTGGAGATATTACTGTTTGTGCATTTACAATATTCATTGATTTTTGCCATTGAAAAACATGTTTTTCATATACCAGAAATGTTTGAAGCTACTGACTGAATGAAAGGAGCTGGCATCTCACTCTCTTTGAATCTTCTTTATCATGCTAGGATTAACAGGAAAAAGCTAAAAATTTCAGAATTGCACCGTGCAATGTGGAGATATTACTGTTTGTGCATTTACAATATTCATTGATTTTTGCCATTGAAAAACATGTTTTTCATATACCAGAAATGTTTGAAGCTACTGACTGAATGAAAGGAGCTGGCATCTCACTCTCTTTGAATCTTCTTTATCATGCTAGGATTAACAGGAAAAAGCTAAAAATTTCAGAATTGCACCGTGCAATGTGGAGATATTACTGTTTGTGCATTTACAATATTCATTGATTTTTGCCATTGAAAAACATGTTTTTCATATACCAGAAATGTTTGAAGCTACTGACTGAATGAAAGGAGCTGGCATCTCACTCTCTTTGAATCTTCTTTATCATGCTAGGATTAACAGGAAAAAGCAAAAAATTTCAGAATTGCACCTTGCAATGTGGAGATATTACTGTTTGTGCATTTACAATATTCATTGATTTTTGCCATTGAAAAACATGTTTTTCATATACCAGAAATGTTTGAAGCTACTGACTGAATGAAAGGAGCTGGCATCTCACTCTCTTTGAATCTTCTTTATCATGCTAGGATTAACAGGAAAAAGCTAAAAATTTCAGAATTGCACCGTGCAATGTGGAGATATTACTGTTTGTGCATTTACAATATTCATTGATTTTTGACATTGAAAAACGTTTTTCATATACCAGAAATGTTTGAAGCTACTGACTGAATGAAAGGAGCTGGCATCTCACTCTCTTTGAATCTTCTTTATCATGCTAGGATTAGCAGGAAAAAGCAAAAAATTTCAGAATTGCACCTTGCAATGTGGAGATATTACTGTTTGTGCATTTACAATATTCATTGATTTTTGCCATTGAAAAACATGTTTTTCATATACCAGAAATGTTTGAAGCTACTGACTGAATGAAAGGAGCTGGCATCTCACTCTCTTTGAATCTTCTTTATCATGCTAGGATTAGCAGGAAAAAGCAAAAAATTTCAGAATTGCACCTTGCAATGTGGAGATATTACTGTTTGCATTTACAATATTCATTGATTTTTGCCATTGAAAAACATGTTTTTCATATACCAGAAATGTTTGAAGCTACTGACTGAATGAAAGGAGCTGGCATCTCACTCTCTTTGAATCTTCTTTATCATGCTAGGATTAACAGGAAAAAGCTAAAAATTTCAGAATTGCA
Organism: Phyllobates terribilis; assembly: GCF_046119375.1. Taxonomy (NCBI): domain Eukaryota; kingdom Metazoa; phylum Chordata; class Amphibia; order Anura; family Dendrobatidae; genus Phyllobates; species Phyllobates terribilis. The sequence goes on from NW_027371941.1 coordinate 3,477, forward strand.
CCGTGCAATGTGGAGATATTACTGTTTGTGCATTTACAATATTCATTGATTTTTGCCATTGAAAAACATGTTTTTCATATACCAGAAATGTTTGAAGCTACTGACTGAATGAAAGGAGCTGGCATCTCACTCTCTTTGAATCTTCTTTATCATGCTAGGATTAACAGGAAAAAGCTAAAAATTTCAGAATTGCACCGTGCAATGTGGAGATATTACTGTTTGTGCATTTACAATATTCATTGATTTTTGCCATTGAAAAACATGTTTTTCATATACCAGAAATGTTTGAAGCTACTGACTGAATGAAAGGAGCTGGCATCTCACTCTCTTTGAATCTTCTTTATCATGCTAGGATTAACAGGAAAAAGCTAAAAATTTCAGAATTGCACCGTGCAATGTGGAGATATTACTGTTTGTGCATTTACAATATTCATTGATTTTTGCCATTGAAAAACATGTTTTTCATATACCAGAAATGTTTGAAGCTACTGACTGAATGAAAGGAGCTGGCATCTCACTCTCTTTGAATCTTCTTTATCATGCTAGGATTAACAGGAAAAAGCAAAAAATTTCAGAATTGCACCTTGCAATGTGGAGATATTACTGTTTGTGCATTTACAATATTCATTGATTTTTGCCATTGAAAAACATGTTTTTCATATACCAGAAATGTTTGAAGCTACTGACTGAATGAAAGGAGCTGGCATCTCACTCTCTTTGAATCTTCTTTATCATGCTAGGATTAACAGGAAAAAGCTAAAAATTTCAGAATTGCACCGTGCAATGTGGAGATATTACTGTTTGTGCATTTACAATATTCATTGATTTTTGCCATTGAAAAACATGTTTTTCATATACCAGAAATGTTTGAAGCTACTGACTGAATGAAAGGAGCTGGCATCTCACTCTCTTTGAATCTTCTTTATCATGCTAGGATTAGCAGGAAAAAGCAAAAAATTTCAGAATTGCACCTTGCAATGTGGAGATATTACTGTTTGTGCATTTACAATATTCATTGATTTTTGCCATTGAAAAACATGTTTTTCATATACCAGAAATGTTTGAAGCTACTGACTGAATGAAAGGAGCTGGCATCTCACTCTCTTTGAATCTTCTTTATCATGCTAGGATTAACAGGAAAAAGCTAAAAATTTCAGAATTGCACCGTGCAATGTGGAGATATTACTGTTTGTGCATTTACAATATTCATTGATTTTTGCCATTGAAAAACATGTTTTTCATATACCAGAAATGTTTGAAGCTACTGACTGAATGAAAGGAGCTGGCATCTCACTCTCTTTGAATCTTCTTTATCATGCTAGGATTAACAGGAAAAAGCTAAAAATTTCAGAATTGCACCGTGCAATGTGGAGATATTACTGTTTGTGCATTTACAATATTCATTGATTTTTGCCATTGAAAAACATGTTTTTCATATACCAGAAATGTTTGAAGCTACTGACTGAATGAAAGGAGCTGGCATCTCACTCTCTTTGAATCTTCTTTATCATGCTAGGATTAACAGGAAAAAGCAAAAAATTTCAGAATTGCACCTTGCAATGTGGAGATATTACTGTTTGTGCATTTACAATATTCATTGATTTTTGCCATTGAAAAACATGTTTTTCATATACCAGAAATGTTTGAAGCTACTGACTGAATGAAAGGAGCTGGCATCTCACTCTCTTTGAATCTTCTTTATCATGCTAGGATTAACAGGAAAAAGCTAAAAATTTCAGAATTGCACCGTGCAATGTGGAGATATTACTGTTTGTGCATTTACAATATTCATTGATTTTTGCCATTGAAAAACATGTTTTTCATATACCAGAAATGTTTGAAGCTACTGACTGAATGAAAGGAGCTGGCATCTCACTCTCTTTGAATCTTCTTTATCATGCTAGGATTAACAGGAAAAAGCTAAAAATTTCAGAATTGCACCGTGCAATGTGGAGATATTACTGTTTGTGCATTTACAATATTCATTGATTTTTGCCATTGAAAAACATGTTTTTCATATACCAGAAATGTTTGAAGCTACTGACTGAATGAAAGGAGCTGGCATCTCACTCTCTTTGAATCTTCTTTATCATGCTAGGATTAACAGGAAAAAGCAAAAAATTTCAGAATTGCACCTTGCAATGTGGAGATATTACTGTTTGTGCATTTACAATATTCATTGATTTTTGCCATTGAAAAACATGTTTTTCATATACCAGAAATGTTTGAAGCTACTGACTGAATGAAAGGAGCTGGCATCTCACTCTCTTTGAATCTTCTTTATCATGCTAGGATTAACAGGAAAAAGCTAAAAATTTCAGAATTGCACCGTGCAATGTGGAGATATTACTGTTTGTGCATTTACAATATTCATTGATTTTTGCCATTGAAAAACATGTTTTTCATATACCAGAAATGTTTGAAGCTACTGACTGAATGAAAGGAGCTGGCATCTCACTCTCTTTGAATCTTCTTTATCATGCTAGGATTAACAGGAAAAAGCAAAAAATTTCAGAATTGCACCTTGCAATGTGGAGATATTACTGTTTGTGCATTTACAATATTCATTGATTTTTGCCATTGAAAAACATGTTTTTCATATACCAGAAATGTTTGAAGCTACTGACTGAATGAAAGGAGCTGGCATCTCACTCTCTTTGAATCTTCTTTATCATGCTAGGATTAGCAGGAAAAAGCAAAAAATTTCAGAATTGCACCTTGCAATGTGGAGATATTACTGTTTGCATTTACAATATTCATTGATTTTTGCCATTGAAAAACATGTTTTTCATATACCAGAAATGTTTGAAGCTACTGACTGAATGAAAGGAGCTGGCATCTCACTCTCTTTGAATCTTCTTTATCATGCTAGGATTAACAGGAAAAAGCTAAAAATTTCAGAATTGCACCGTGCAATGTGGAGATATTACTGTTTGTGCATTTACAATATTCATTGATTTTTGCCATTGAAAAACATGTTTTTCATATACCAGAAATGTTTGAAGCTACTGACTGAATGAAAGGAGCTGGCATCTCACTCTCTTTGAATCTTCTTTATCATGCTAGGATTAACAGGAAAAAGCTAAAAATTTCAGAATTGCACCGTGCAATGTGGAGATATTACTGTTTGTGCATTTACAATATTCATTGATTTTTGCCATTGAAAAACATGTTTTTCATACACCAGAAATGTTTGAAGCTACTGACTGAATGAAAGGAGCTGGCATCTCACTCTCTTTGAATCTTCTTTATCATGCTAGGATTAACAGGAAAAAGCAAAAAATTTCAGAATTGCACCTTGCAATGTGGAGATATTACTGTTTGTGCATTTACAATATTCATTGATTTTTGCCATTGAAAAACATGTTTTTCATATACCAGAAATGTTTGAAGCTACTGACTGAATGAAAGGAGCTGGCATCTCACTCTCTTTGAATCTTCTTTATCATGCTAGGATTAACAGGAAAAAGCTAAAAATTTCAGAATTGCACCGTGCAATGTGGAGATATTACTGTTTGTGCATTTACAATATTCATTGATTTTTGCCATTGAAAAACATGTTTTTCATATACCAGAAATGTTTGAAGCTACTGACTGAATGAAAGGAGCTGGCATCTCACTCTCTTTGAATCTTCTTTATCATGCTAGGATTAACAGGAAAAAGCTAAAAATTTCAGAATTGCACCGTGCAATGTCGAGATATTACTGTTTGTGCATTTACAATATTCATTGATTTTTGCCATTGAAAAACATGTTTTTCATACACCAGAAATGTTTGAAGCTACTGACTGAATGAAAGGAGCTGGCATCTCACTCTCTTTGAATCTTCTTTATCATGCTAGGATTAACAGGAAAAAGCAAAAAATTTCAGAATTGCACCTTGCAATGTGGAGATATTACTGTTTGTGCATTTACAATATTCATTGATTTTTGCCATTGAAAAACATGTTTTTCATATACCAGAAATGTTTGAAGCTACTGACTGAATGAAAGGAGCTGGCATCTCACTCTCTTTGAATCTTCTTTATCATGCTAGGATTAACAGGAAAAAGCTAAAAATTTCAGAATTGCACCGTGCAATGTGGAGATATTACTGTTTGTGCATTTACAATATTCATTGATTTTTGCCATTGAAAAACATGTTTTTCATATACCAGAAATGTTTGAAGCTACTGACTGAATGAAAGGAGCTGGCATCTCACTCTCTTTGAATCTTCTTTATCATGCTAGGATTAACAGGAAAAAGCTAAAAATTTCAGAATTGCACCGTGCAATGTGGAGATATTACTGTTTGTGCATTTACAATATTCATTGATTTTTGCCATTGAAAAACATGTTTTTCATACACCAGAAATGTTTGAAGCTACTGACTGAATGAAAGGAGCTGGCATCTCACTCTCTTTGAATCTTCTTTATCATGCTAGGATTAACAGGAAAAAGCAAAAAATTTCAGAATTGCACCTTGCAATGTGGAGATATTACTGTTTGTGCATTTACAATATTCATTGATTTTTGCCATTGAAAAACATGTTTTTCATATACCAGAAATGTTTGAAGCTACTGACTGAATGAAAGGAGCTGGCATCTCACTCTCTTTGAATCTTCTTTATCATGCTAGGATTAACAGGAAAAAGCAAAAAATTTCAGAATTGCACCTTGCAATGTGGAGATATTACTGTTTGTGCATTTACAATATTCATTGATTTTTGCCATTGAAAAACATGTTTTTCATATACCAGAAATGTTTGAAGCTACTGACTGAATGAAAGGAGCTGGCATCTCACTCTCTTTGAATCTTCTTTATCATGCTAGGATTAACAGGAAAAAGCTAAAAATTTCAGAATTGCACCGTGCAATGTGGAGATATTACTGTTTGTGCATTTACAATGTTCATTGATTTTTGACATTGAAAAACGTTTTTCATATACCAGAAATGTTTGAAGCTACTGACTGAATGAAAGGAGCTGGCATCTCACTCTTTGAATCTTCTTTATCATGCTAGGATTAGCAGGAAAAGGAAAAAATTTCAGAATTGCACCTTGCAATGTGGAGATATTACTGTTTGTGCATTTACAATATTCATTGATTTTTGCCATTGAAAAACATGTTTTTCATATACCAGAAATGTTTGAAGCTACTGACTGAATGAAAGGAGCTGGCATCTCACTCTCTTTGAATCTTCTTTATCATGCTAGGATTAACAGGAAAAAGCTAAAAATTTCAGAATTGCACCGTGCAATGTGGAGATATTACTGTTTGTGCATTTACAATATTCATTGATTTTTGCCATTGAAAAACATGTTTTTCATATACCAGAAATGTTTGAAGCTACTGACTGAATGAAAGGAGCTGGCATCTCACTCTCTTTGAATCTTCTTTATCATGCTAGGATTAACAGGAAAAAGCTAAAAATTTCAGAATTGCACCGTGCAATGTGGAGATATTACTGTTTGTGCATTTACAATATTCATTGATTTTTGCCATTGAAAAACATGTTTTTCATATACCAGAAATGTTTGAAGCTACTGACTGAATGAAAGGAGCTGGCATCTCACTCTCTTTGAATCTTCTTTATCATGCTAGGATTAACAGGAAAAAGCTAAAAATTTCAGAATTGCACCGTGCAATGTGGAGATATTACTGTTTGTGCATTTACAATATTCATTGATTTTTGCCATTGAAAAACATGTTTTTCATATACCAGAAATGTTTGAAGCTACTGACTGAATGAAAGGAGCTGGCATCTCACTCTCTTTGAATCTTCTTTATCATGCTAGGATTAGCAGGAAAAAGCAAAAAATTTCAGAATTGCACCTTGCAATGTGGAGATATTACTGTTTGTGCATTTACAATATTCATTGATTTTTGCCATTGAAAAACATGTTTTTCATATACCAGAAATGTTTGAAGCTACTGACTGAATGAAAGGAGCTGGCATCTCACTCTGAATCTTCTTTATCATGCTAGGATTAACAGGAAAAAGCTAAAAATTTCAGAATTGCACCGTGCAATGTGGAGATATTACTGTTTGTGCATTTACAATATTCATTGATTTTTGCCATTGAAAAACATGTTTTTCATATACTAGAAATGTTTGAAGCTACTGACTGAATGAAAGGAGCTGGCATCTCACTCTCTTTGAATCTTCTTTATCATGCTAGGATTAACAGGAAAAAGCAAAAAATTTCAGAATTGCACCTTGCAATGTGGAGATATTACTGTTTGTGCATTTACAATATTCATTGATTTTTGCCATTGAAAAACATGTTTTTCATATACCAGAAATGTTTGAAGCTACTGACTGAATGAAAGGAGCTGGCATCTCACTCTCTTTGAATCTTCTTTATCATGCTAGGATTAACAGGAAAAAGCTAAAAATTTCAGAATTGCACCGTGCAATGTGGAGATATTACTGTTTGTGCATTTACAATATTCATTGATTTTTGCCATTGAAAAACATGTTTTTCATATACCAGAAATGTTTGAAGCTACTGACTGAATGAAAGGAGCTGGCATCTCACTCTCTTTGAATCTTCTTTATCATGCTAGGATTAGCAGGAAAAAGCAAAAAATTTCAGAATTGCACCTTGCAATGTGGAGATATTACTGTTTGTGCATTTACAATATTCATTGATTTTTGCCATTGAAAAACATGTTTTTCATATACCAGAAATGTTTGAAGCTACTGACTGAATGAAAGGAGCTGGCATCTCACTCTCTTTGAATCTTCTTTATCATGCTAGGATTAACAGGAAAAAGCTAAAAATTTCAGAATTGCACCGTGCAATGTGGAGATATTACTGTTTGTGCATTTACAATATTCATTGATTTTTGCCATTGAAAAACATGTTTTTCATATACCAGAAATGTTTGAAGCTACTGACTGAATGAAAGGAGCTGGCATCTCACTCTCTTTGAATCTTCTTTATCATGCTAGGATTAACAGGAAAAAGCTAAAAATTTCAGAATTGCACCGTGCAATGTGGAGATATTACTGTTTGTGCATTTACAATATTCATTGATTTTTGCCATTGAAAAACATGTTTTTCATACACCAGAAATGTTTGAAGCTACTGACTGAATGAAAGGAGCTGGCATCTCACTCTCTTTGAATCTTCTTTATCATGCTAGGATTAACAGGAAAAAGCAAAAAATTTCAGAATTGCACCTTGCAACGTGGAGATATTACTGTTTGTGCATTTACAATATTCATTGATTTTTGCCATTGAAAAACATGTTTTTCATATACCAGAAATGTTTGAAGCTACTGACTGAATGAAAGGAGCTGGCATCTCACTCTCTTTGAATCTTCTTTATCATGCTAGGATTAACAGGAAAAAGCTAAAAATTTCAGAATTGCACCGTGCAATGTGGAGATATTACTGTTTGTGCATTTACAATATTCATTGATTTTTGACATTGAAAAACATTTTTCATATACCAGAAATGTTTGAAGCTACTGACTGAATGAAAGGAGCTGGCATCTCACTCTCTTTGAATCTTCTTTATCATGCTAGGATTAGCAGGAAAAAGCAAAAAATTTCAGAATTGCACCTTGCAATGTGGAGATATTACTGTTTGTGCATTTACAATATTCATTGATTTTTGCCATTGAAAAACATGTTTTTCATATACCAGAAATGTTTGAAGCTACTGACTGAATGAAAGGAGCTGGCATCTCACTCTCTTTGAATCTTCTTTATCATGCTAGGATTAGCAGGAAAAAGCAAAAAATTTCAGAATTGCACCTTGCAATGTGGAGATATTACTGTTTGCATTTACAATATTCATTGATTTTTGCCATTGAAAAACATGTTTTTCATATACCAGAAATGTTTGAAGCTACTGACTGAATGAAAGGAGCTGGCATCTCACTCTCTTTGAATCTTCTTTATCATGCTAGGATTAACAGGAAAAAGCTAAAAATTTCAGAATTGCACCGTGCAATGTGGAGATATTACTGTTTGTGCATTTACAATATTCATTGATTTTTGCCATTGAAAAACATGTTTTTCATATACCAGAAATGTTTGAAGCTACTGACTGAATGAAAGGAGCTGGCATCTCACTCTCTTTGAATCTTCTTTATCATGCTAGGATTAACAGGAAAAAGCTAAAAATTTCAGAATTGCACCGTGCAATGTGGAGATATTACTGTTTGTGCATTTACAATATTCATTGATTTTTGCCATTGAAAAACATGTTTTTCATATACCAGAAATGTTTGAAGCTACTGACTGAATGAAAGGAGCTGGCATCTCACTCTCTTTGAATCTTCTTTATCATGCTAGGATTAACAGGAAAAAGCTAAAAATTTCAGAATTGCACCGTGCAATGTGGAGATATTACTGTTTGTGCATTTACAATATTCATTGATTTTTGCCATTGAAAAACATGTTTTTCATATACCAGAAATGTTTGAAGCTACTGACTGAATGAAAGGAGCTGGCATCTCACTCTCTTTGAATCTTCTTTATCATGCTAGGATTAACAGGAAAAAGCAAAAAATTTCAGAATTGCACCTTGCAATGTGGAGATATTACTGTTTGTGCATTTACAATATTCATTGATTTTTGCCATTGAAAAACATGTTTTTCATATACCAGAAATGTTTGAAGCTACTGACTGAATGAAAGGAGCTGGCATCTCACTCTCTTTGAATCTTCTTTATCATGCTAGGATTAACAGGAAAAAGCTAAAAATTTCAGAATTGCACCGTGCAATGTGGAGATATTACTGTTTGTGCATTTACAATATTCATTGATTTTTGACATTGAAAAACGTTTTTCATATACCAGAAATGTTTGAAGCTACTGACTGAATGAAAGGAGCTGGCATCTCACTCTCTTTGAATCTTCTTTATCATGCTAGGATTAGCAGGAAAAAGCAAAAAATTTCAGAATTGCACCTTGCAATGTGGAGATATTACTGTTTGTGCATTTACAATATTCATTGATTTTTGCCATTGAAAAACATGTTTTTCATATACCAGAAATGTTTGAAGCTACTGACTGAATGAAAGGAGCTGGCATCTCACTCTCTTTGAATCTTCTTTATCATGCTAGGATTAGCAGGAAAAAGCAAAAAATTTCAGAATTGCACCTTGCAATGTGGAGATATTACTGTTTGCATTTACAATATTCATTGATTTTTGCCATTGAAAAACATGTTTTTCATATACCAGAAATGTTTGAAGCTACTGACTGAATGAAAGGAGCTGGCATCTCACTCTCTTTGAATCTTCTTTATCATGCTAGGATTAACAGGAAAAAGCTAAAAATTTCAGAATTGCACCGTGCAATGTGGAGATATTACTGTTTGTGCATTTACAATATTCATTGATTTTTGCCATTGAAAAACATGTTTTTCATATACCAGAAATGTTTGAAGCTACTGACTGAATGAAAGGAGCTGGCATCTCACTCTCTTTGAATCTTCTTTATCATGCTAGGATTAACAGGAAAAAGCTAAAAATTTCAGAATTGCACCGTGCAATGTGGAGATATTACTGTTTGTGCATTTACAATATTCATTGATTTTTGCCATTGAAAAACATGTTTTTCATATACCAGAAATGTTTGAAGCTACTGACTGAATGAAAGGAGCTGGCATCTCACTCTCTTTGAATCTTCTTTATCATGCTAGGATTAACAGGAAAAAGCTAAAAATTTCAGAATTGCACCGTGCAATGTGGAGATATTACTGTTTGTGCATTTACAATATTCATTGATTTTTGCCATTGAAAAACATGTTTTTCATATACCAGAAATGTTTGAAGCTACTGACTGAATGAAAGGAGCTGGCATCTCACTCTCTTTGAATCTTCTTTATCATGCTAGGATTAACAGGAAAAAGCAAAAAATTTCAGAATTGCACCTTGCAATGTGGAGATATTACTGTTTGTGCATTTACAATATTCATTGATTTTTGCCATTGAAAAACATGTTTTTCATATACCAGAAATGTTTGAAGCTACTGACTGAATGAAAGGAGCTGGCATCTCACTCTCTTTGAATCTTCTTTATCATGCTAGGATTAACAGGAAAAAGCTAAAAATTTCAGAATTGCACCGTGCAATGTGGAGATATTACTGTTTGTGCATTTACAATATTCATTGATTTTTGCCATTGAAAAACATGTTTTTCATATACCAGAAATGTTTGAAGCTACTGACTGAATGAAAGGAGCTGGCATCTCACTCTCTTTGAATCTTTATCATGCTAGGATTAGCAGGAAAAAGCAAAAAATTTCAGAATTGCACCTTGCAATGTGGAGATATTACTGTTTGTGCATTTACAATATTCATTGATTTTTGCCATTGAAAAACATGTTTTTCATATACCAGAAATGTTTGAAGCTACTGACTGAATGAAAGGAGCTGGCATCTCACTCTCTTTGAATCTTCTTTATCATGCTAGGATTAACAGGAAAAAGCAAAAAATTTCAGAATTGCACCTTGCAATGTGGAGATATTACTGTTTGTGCATTTACAATATTCATTGATTTTTGCCATTGAAAAACATGTTTTTCATATACCAGAAATGTTTGAAGCTACTGACTGAATGAAAGGAGCTGGCATCTCACTCTCTTTGAATCTTCTTTATCATGCTAGGATTAACAGGAAAAAGCTAAAAATTTCAGAATTGCACCGTGCAATGTGGAGATATTACTGTTTGTGCATTTACAATATTCATTGATTTTTGCCATTGAAAAACATGTTTTTCATATACCAGAAATGTTTGAAGCTACTGACTGAATGAAAGGAGCTGGCATCTCACTCTCTTTGAATCTTCTTTATCATGCTAGGATTAGCAGGAAAAAGCAAAAAATTTCAGAATTGCACCTTGCAATGTGGAGATATTACTGTTTGTGCATTTACAATATTCATTGATTTTTGCCATTGAAAAACATGTTTTTCATATACCAGAAATGTTTGAAGCTACTGACTGAATGAAAGGAGCTGGCATCTCACTCTGAATCTTCTTTATCATGCTAGGATTAACAGGAAAAAGCTAAAAATTTCAGAATTGCACCGTGCAATGTGGAGATATTACTGTTTGTGCATTTACAATATTCATTGATTTTTGCCATTGAAAAACATGTTTTTCATATACCAGAAATGTTTGAAGCTACTGACTGAATGAAAGGAGCTGGCATCTCACTCTCTTTGAATCTTCTTTATCATGCTAGGATTAGCAGGAAAAAGCAAAAAATTTCAGAATTGCACCTTGCAATGTGGAGATATTACTGTTTGTGCATTTACAATATTCATTGATTTTTGCCATTGAAAAACATGTTTTTCATATACCAGAAATGTTTGAAGCTACTGACTGAATGAAAGGAGCTGGCATCTCACTCTCTTTGAATCTTCTTTATCATGCTAGGATTAACAGGAAAAAGCAAAAAATTTCAGAATTGCACCTTGCAATGTGGAGATATTACTGTTTGTGCATTTACAATATTCATTGATTTTTTCCATTGAAAAACATGTTTTTCATATACCAGAAATGTTTGAAGCTACTGACTGAATGAAAGGAGCTGGCATCTCACTCTCTTTGAATCTTCTTTATCATGCTAGGATTAACAGGAAAAAGCTAAAAATTTCAGAATTGCACCGTGCAATGTGGAGATATTACTGTTTGTGCATTTACAATATTCATTGATTTTTGCCATTGAAAAACATGTTTTTCATATACCAGAAATGTTTGAAGCTACTGACTGAATGAAAGGAGCTGGCATCTCACTCTCTTTGAATCTTCTTTATCATGCTAGGATTAGCAGGAAAAAGCAAAAAATTTCAGAATTGCACCTTGCAATGTGGAGATATTACTGTTTGTGCATTTACAATATTCATTGATTTTTGCCATTGAAAAACATGTTTTTCATATACCAGAAATGTTTGAAGCTACTGACTGAATGAAAGGAGCTGGCATCTCACTCTCTTTGAATCTTCTTTATCATGCTAGGATTAACAGGAAAAAGCTAAAAATTTCAGAATTGCACCGTGCAATGTGGAGATATTACTGTTTGTGCATTTACAATATTCATTGATTTTTGCCATTGAAAAACATGTTTTTCATATACCAGAAATGTTTGAAGCTACTGACTGAATGAAAGGAGCTGGCATCTCACTCTCTTTGAATCTTCTTTATCATGCTAGGATTAGCAGGAAAAAGCAAAAAATTTCAGAATTGCACCTTGCAATGTGGAGATATTACTGTTTGTGCATTTACAATATTCATTGATTTTTGCCATTGAAAAACATGTTTTTCATATACCAGAAATGTTTGAAGCTACTGACTGAATGAAAGGAGCTGGCATCTCACTCTCTTTGAATCTTCTTTATCATGCTAGGATTAACAGGAAAAAGCAAAAAATTTCAGAATTGCACCTTGCAATGTGGAGATATTACTGTTTGTGCATTTACAATATTCATTGATTTTTGCCATTGAAAAACATGTTTTTCATATACCAGAAATGTTTGAAGCTACTGACTGAATGAAAGGAGCTGGCATCTCACTCTCTTTGAATCTTCTTTATCATGCTAGGATTAGCAGGAAAAAGCAAAAAATTTCAGAATTGCACCTTGCAATGTGGAGATATTACTGTTTGTGCATTTACAATATTCATTGATTTTTGCCATTGAAAAACATGTTTTTCATATACCAGAAATGTTTGAAGCTACTGACTGAATGAAAGGAGCTGGCATCTCACTCTCTTTGAATCTTCTTTATCATGCTAGGATTAACAGGAAAAAGCAAAAAATTTCAGAATTGCACCTTGCAATGTGGAGATATTACTGTTTGTGCATTTACAATATTCATTGATTTTTGCCATTGAAAAACATGTTTTTCATATACCAGAAATGTTTGAAGCTACTGACTGAATGAAAGGAGCTGGCATCTCACTCTCTTTGAATCTTCTTTATCATGCTAGGATTAACAGGAAAAAGCTAAAAATTTCAGAATTGCACCGTGCAATGTGGAGATATTACTGTTTGTGCATTTACAATATTCATTGATTTTTGCCATTGAAAAACATGTTTTTCATATACCAGAAATGTTTGAAGCTACTGACTGAATGAAAGGAGCTGGCATCTCACTCTCTTTGAATCTTCTTTATCATGCTAGGATTAGCAGGAAAAAGCAAAAAATTTCAGAATTGCACCTTGCAATGTGGAGATATTACTGTTTGTGCATTTACAATATTCATTGATTTTTGCCATTGAAAAACATGTTTTTCATATACCAGAAATGTTTGAAGCTACTGACTGAATGAAAGGAGCTGGCATCTCACTCTCTTTGAATCTTCTTTATCATGCTAGGATTAACAGGAAAAAGCAAAAAATTTCAGAATTGCACCGTGCAATGTGGAGATATTACTGTTTGTGCATTTACAATATTCATTGATTTTTGCCATTGAAAAACATGTTTTTCATATACCAGAAATGTTTGAAGCTACTGACTGAATGAAAGGAGCTGGCATCTCACTCTCTTTGAATCTTCTTTATCATGCTAGGATTAACAGGAAAAAGCTAAAAATTTCAGAATTGCACCGTGCAATGTGGAGATATTACTGTTTGTGCATTTACAATATTCATTGATTTTTGCCATTGAAAAACATGTTTTTCATATACCAGAAATGTTTGAAGCTACTGACTGAATGAAAGGAGCTGGCATCTCACTCTCTTTGAATCTTCTTTATCATGCTAGGATTAGCAGGAAAAAGCAAAAAATTTCAGAATTGCACCTTGCAATGTGGAGATATTACTGTTTGTGCATTTACAATATTCATTGATTTTTGCCATTGAAAAACATGTTTTTCATATACCAGAAATGTTTGAAGCTACTGACTGAATGAAAGGAGCTGGCATCTCACTCTCTTTGAATCTTCTTTATCATGCTAGGATTAACAGGAAAAAGCAAAAAATTTCAGAATTGCACCTTGCAATGTGGAGATATTACTGTTTGTGCATTTACAATATTCATTGATTTTTGCCATTGAAAAACATGTTTTTCATATACCAGAAATGTTTGAAGCTACTGACTGAATGAAAGGAGCTGGCATCTCACTCTCTTTGAATCTTCTTTATCATGCTAGGATTAACAGGAAAAAGCTAAAAATTTCAGAATTGCACCGTGCAATGTGGAGATATTACTGTTTGTGCATTTACAATATTCATTGATTTTTTGCCATTGAAAAACATGTTTTTCATATACCAGAAATGTTTGAAGCTACTGACTGAATGAAAGGAGCTGGCATCTCACTCTCTTTGAATCTTCTTTATCATGCTAGGATTAGCAGGAAAAAGCAAAAAATTTCAGAATTGCACCTTGCAATGTGGAGATATTACTGTTTGTGCATTTACAATATTCATTGATTTTTGCCATTGAAAAACATGTTTTTCATATACCAGAAATGTTTGAAGCTACTGACTGAATGAAAGGAGCTGGCATCTCACTCTCTTTGAATCTTCTTTATCATGCTAGGATTAACAGGAAAAAGCTAAAAATTTCAGAATTGCACCGTGCAATGTGGAGATATTACTGTTTGTGCATTTACAATATTCATTGATTTTTGCCATTGAAAAACATGTTTTTCATATACCAGAAATGTTTGAAGCTACTGACTGAATGAAAGGAGCTGGCATCTCACTCTCTTTGAATCTTCTTTATCATGCTAGGATTAGCAGGAAAAAGCAAAAATTTCAGAATTGCACCTTGCAATGTGGAGATATTACTGTTTGTGCATTTACAATATTCATTGATTTTTGCCATTGAAAAACATGTTTTTCATATACCAGAAATGTTTGAAGCTACTGACTGAATGAAAGGAGCTGGCATCTCACTCTCTTTGAATCTTCTTTATCATGCTAGGATTAACAGGAAAAAGCAAAAAATTTCAGAATTGCACCTTGCAATGTGGAGATATTACTGTTTGTGCATTTACAATATTCATTGATTTTTGCCATTGAAAAACATGTTTTTCATATACCAGAAATGTTTGAAGCTACTGGCTGAATGAAAGGAGCTGGCATCTCACTCTCTTTGAATCTTCTTTATCATGCTAGGATTAGCAGGAAAAAGCAAAAAATTTCAGAATTGCACCTTGCAATGTGGAGATATTACTGTTTGTGCATTTACAATATTCATTGATTTTTGCCATTGAAAAACATGTTTTTCATATACCAGAAATGTTTGAAGCTACTGACTGAATGAAAGGAGCTGGCATCTCACTCTCTTTGAATCTTCTTTATCATGCTAGGATTAACAGGAAAAAGCTAAAATTTCAGAATTGCACCGTGCAATGTGGAGATATTACTGTTTGTGCATTTACAATATTCATTGATTTTTGCCATTGAAAAACATGTTTTTCATATACCAGAAATGTTTGAAGCTACTGACTGAATGAAAGGAGCTGGCATCTCACTCTCTTTGAATCTTCTTTATCATGCTAGGATTAACAGGAAAAAGCTAAAAATTTCAGAATTGCACCGTGCAATGTGGAGATATTACTGTTTGTGCATTTACAATATTCATTGATTTTTGCCATTGAAAAACATGTTTTTCATATACCAGAAATGTTTGAAGCTACTGACTGAATGAAAGGAGCTGGCATCTCACTCTCTTTGAATCTTCTTTATCATGCTAGGATTAGCAGGAAAAAGCAAAAAATTTCAGAATTGCACCTTGCAATGTGGAGATATTACTGTTTGTGCATTTACAATATTCATTGATTTTTCCATTGAAAAACATGTTTTTCATATACCAGAAATGTTTGAAGCTACTGACTGAATGAAAGGAGCTGGCATCTCACTCTCTTTGAATCTTCTTTATCATGCTAGGATTAGCAGGAAAAAGCAAAAAATTTCAGAATTGCACCTTGCAATGTGGAGATATTACTGTTTGTGCATTTACAATATTCATTGATTTTTGCCATTGAAAAACATGTTTTTCATATACCAGAAATGTTTGAAGCTACTGACTGAATGAAAGGAGCTGGCATCTCACTCTCTTTGAATCTTCTTTATCATGCTAGGATTAACAGGAAAAAGCTAAAAATTTCAGAATTGCACCGTGCAATGTGGAGATATTACTGTTTGTGCATTTACAATATTCATTGATTTTTGCCATTGAAAAACATGTTTTTCATATACCAGAAATGTTTGAAGCTACTGACTGAATGAAAGGAGCTGGCATCTCACTCTCTTTGAATCTTCTTTATCATGCTAGGATTAGCAGGAAAAAGCAAAAAATTTCAGAATTGCACCTTGCAATGTGGAGATATTACTGTTTGTGCATTTACAATATTCATTGATTTTTGCCATTGAAAAACATGTTTTTCATATACCAGAAATGTTTGAAGCTACTGACTGAATGAAAGGAGCTGGCATCTCACTCTCTTTGAATCTTCTTTATCATGCTAGGATTAACAGGAAAAAGCAAAAAATTTCAGAATTGCACCTTGCAATGTGGAGATATTACTGTTTGTGCATTTACAATATTCATTGATTTTTGCCATTGAAAAACATGTTTTTCATATACCAGAAATGTTTGAAGCTACTGACTGAATGAAAGGAGCTGGCATCTCACTCTCTTTGAATCTTCTTTATCATGCTAGGATTAACAGGAAAAAGCTAAAAATTTCAGAATTGCACCGTGCAATGTGGAGATATTACTGTTTGTGCATTTACAATATTCATTGATTTTTGCCATTGAAAAACATGTTTTTCATATACCAGAAATGTTTGAAGCTACTGACTGAATGAAAGGAGCTGGCATCTCACTCTCTTTGAATCTTCTTTATCATGCTAGGATTAGCAGGAAAAAGCAAAAAATTTCAGAATTGCACCTTGCAATGTGGAGATATTACTGTTTGTGCATTTACAATATTCATTGATTTTTGCCATTGAAAAACATGTTTTTCATATACCAGAAATGTTTGAAGCTACTGACTGAATGAAAGGAGCTGGCATCTCACTCTGAATCTTCTTTATCATGCTAGGATTA
>NW_027371942.1:0-20476 GCF_046119375.1 Phyllobates terribilis
AGGTGCAATTCTGAAATTTTTTGCTTTTTCCTGCTAATCCTAGCATGATAAAGAAGATTCAAAGAGAGTGAGATGCCAGCTCCTTTCATTCAGTCAGTAGCTTCAAACATTTCTGGTATATGAAAAACATGTTTTTCAATGGCAAAAATCAATGAATATTGTAAATGCACAAACAGTAATATCTCCACATTGCACGGTGCAATTCTGAAATTTTTAGCTTTTTCCTGTTAATCCTAGCATGATAAAGAAGATTCAAAGAGAGTGAGATGCCAGCTCCTTTCATTCAGTCAGTAGCTTCAAACATTTCTGGTATATGAAAAACATGTTTTTCAATGGCAAAAATCAATGAATATTGTAAATGCACAAACAGTAATATCTCCACATTGCAAGGTGCAATTCTGAAATTCTTTGCTTTTTCCTGTTAATCCTAGCATGATAAAGAAGATTCAAAGAGAGTGAGATGCCAGCTCCTTTCATTCAGTCAGTAGCTTCAAACATTTCTGGTATATGAAAAACATGTTTTTCAATGGCAAAAATCAATGAATATTGTAAATGCACAAACAGTAATATCTCCACATTGCAAGGTGCAATTCTGAAATTTTTTGCTTTTTCCTGCTAATCCTAGCATGATAAAGAAGATTCAAAGAGAGTGAGATGCCAGCTCCTTTCATTCAGTCAGTAGCTTCAAACATTTCTGGTATATGAAAAACATGTTTTTCAATGGCAAAAATCAATGAATATTGTAAATGCACAAACAGTAATATCTCCACATTGCACGGTGCAATTCTGAAATTTTTAGCTTTTTCCTGTTAATCCTAGCATGATAAAGATTCAAAGAGAGTGAGATGCCAGCTCCTTTCATTCAGTCAGTAGCTTCAAACATTTCTGGTATATGAAAAACATGTTTTTCAATGGCAAAAATCAATGAATATTGTAAATGCACAAACAGTAATATCTCCACATTGCAAGGTGCAATTCTGAAATTCTTTGCTTTTTCGTGTTAATCCTAGCATGATAAAGAAGATTCAAAGAGAGTGAGATGCCAGCTCCTTTCATTCAGTCAGTAGCTTCAAACATTTCTGGTATATGAAAAACATGTTTTTCAATGGCAAAAATCAATGAATATTGTAAATGCACAAACAGTAATATCTCCACATTGCAAGGTGCAATTCTGAAATTTTTTGCTTTTTCCTGCTAATCCTAGCATGATAAAGAAGATTCAAAGAGAGTGAGATGCCAGCTCCTTTCATTCAGTCAGTAGCTTCAAACATTTCTGGTATATGAAAAACATGTTTTTCAATGGCAAAAATCAATGAATATTGTAAATGCACAAACAGTAATATCTCAACATTGCACGGTGCAATTCTGAAATTTTTAGCTTTTTCCTGTTAATCCTAGCATGATAAAGAAGATTCAAAGAGAGTGAGATGCCAGCTCCTTTCATTCAGTCAGTAGCTTCAAACATTTCTGGTATATGAAAAACATGTTTTTCAATGGCAAAAATCAATGAATATTGTAAATGCACAAACAGTAATATCTCCACATTGCACGGTGCAATTCTGAAATTTTTAGCTTTTTCCTGTTAATCCTAGCATGATAAAGAAGATTCAAAGAGAGTGAGATGCCAGCTCCTTTCATTCAGTCAGTAGCTTCAAACATTTCTGGTATATGAAAAACATGTTTTTCAATGGCAAAAATCAATGAATATTGTAAATGCACAAACAGTAATATCTCCACATTGCAAGGTGCAATTCTGAAATTTTTTGCTTTTTCCTGCTAATCCTAGCATGATAAAGAAGATTCAAAGAGAGTGAGATGCCAGCTCCTTTCATTCAGTCAGTAGCTTCAAACATTTCTGGTATATGAAAAACATGTTTTTCAATGGCAAAAATCAATGAATATTGTAAATGCACAAACAGTAATATCTCCACATTGCAAGGTGCAATTCTGAAATTCTTTGCTTTTTCCTGTTAATCCTAGCATGATAAAGAAGATTCAAAGAGAGTGAGATGCCAGCTCCTTTCATTCAGTCAGTAGCTTCAAACATTTCTGGTATATGAAAAACATGTTTTTCAATGGCAAAAATCAATGAATATTGTAAATGCACAAACAGTAATATCTCCACATTGCAAGGTGCAATTCTGAAATTTTTTGCTTTTTCCTGCTAATCCTAGCATGATAAAGAAGATTCAAAGAGAGTGAGATGCCAGCTCCTTTCATTCAGTCAGTAGCTTCAAACATTTCTGGTATATGAAAAACATGTTTTTCAATGGCAAAAATCAATGAATATTGTAAATGCACAAACAGTAATATCTCCACATTGCACGGTGCAATTCTGAAATTTTTAGCTTTTTCCTGTTAATCCTAGCATGATAAAGAAGATTCAAAGAGAGTGAGATGCCAGCTCCTTTCATTCAGTCAGTAGCTTCAAACATTTCTGGTATATGAAAAACATGTTTTTCAATGGCAAAAATCAATGAATATTGTAAATGCACAAACAGTAATATCTCCACATTGCAAGGTGCAATTCTGAAATTTTTTGCTTTTTCCTGCTAATCCTAGCATGATAAAGAAGATTCAAAGAGAGTGAGATGCCAGCTCCTTTCATTCAGTCACTAGCTTCAAACATTTCTGGTATATGAAAAACATGTTTTTCAATGGCAAAAATCAATGAATATTGTAAATGCACAAACAGTAATATCTCCACATTGCACGGTGCAATTCTGAAATTTTTAGCTTTTTCCTGTTAATCCTAGCATGATAAAGAAGATTCAAAGAGAGTGAGATGCCAGCTCCTTTCATTCAGTCAGTAGCTTCAAACATTTCTGGTATATGAAAAACGTTTTTCAATGGCAAAAATCAATGAATATTGTAAATGCACAAACAGTAATATCTCCACATTGCAAGGTGCAATTCTGAAATTCTTTGCTTTTTCCTGTTAATCCTAGCATGATAAAGAAGATTCAAAGAGAGTGAGATGCCAGCTCCTTTCATTCAGTCAGTAGCTTCAAACATTTCTTGTATATGAAAAACATGTTTTTCAATGGCAAAAATCAATGAATATTGTAAATGCACAAACAGTAATATCTCCACATTGCAAGGTGCAATTCTGAAATTTTTTGCTTTTTCCTGCTAATCCTAGCATGATAAAGAAGATTCAAAGAGAGTGAGATGCCAGCTCCTTTCATTCAGTCAGTAGCTTCAAACATTTCTGGTATATGAAAAACATGTTTTTCAATGGCAAAAATCAATGAATATTGTAAATGCACAAACAGTAATATCTCAACATTGCACGGTGCAATTCTGAAATTTTTAGCTTTTTCCTGTTAATCCTAGCATGATAAAGAAGATTCAAAGAGAGTGAGATGCCAGCTCCTTTCATTCAGTCAGTAGCTTCAAACATTTCTGGTATATGAAAAACATGTTTTTCAATGGCAAAAATCAATGAATATTGTAAATGCACAAACAGTAATATCTCCACATTGCAAGGTGCAATTCTGAAATTCTTTGCTTTTTCCTGTTAATCCTAGCATGATAAAGAAGATTCAAAGAGAGTGAGATGCCAGCTCCTTTCATTCAGTCAGTAGCTTCAAACATTTCTGGTATATGAAAAACATGTTTTTCAATGGCAAAAATCAATGAATATTGTAAATGCACAAACAGTAATATCTCCACATTGCAAGGTGCAATTCTGAAATTTTTTGCTTTTTCCTGCTAATCCTAGCATGATAAAGAAGATTCAAAGAGAGTGAGATGCCAGCTCCTTTCATTCAGTCAGTAGCTTCAAACATTTCTGGTATATGAAAAACATGTTTTTCAATGGCAAAAATCAATGAATATTGTAAATGCACAAACAGTAATATCTCCACATTGCACGGTGCAATTCTGAAATTTTTAGCTTTTTCCTGTTAATCCTAGCATGATAAAGATTCAAAGAGAGTGAGATGCCAGCTCCTTTCATTCAGTCAGTAGCTTCAAACATTTCTGGTATATGAAAAACATGTTTTTCAATGGCAAAAATCAATGAATATTGTAAATGCACAAACAGTAATATCTCCACATTGCAAGGTGCAATTCTGAAATTCTTTGCTTTTTCCTGTTAATCCTAGCATGATAAAGAAGATTCAAAGAGAGTGAGATGCCAGCTCCTTTCATTCAGTCAGTAGCTTCAAACATTTCTGGTATATGAAAAACATGTTTTTCAATGGCAAAAATCAATGAATATTGTAAATGCACAAACAGTAATATCTCCACATTGCAAGGTGCAATTCTGAAATTTTTTGCTTTTTCCTGCTAATCCTAGCATGATAAAGAAGATTCAAAGAGAGTGAGATGCCAGCTCCTTTCATTCAGTCAGTAGCTTCAAACATTTCTGGTATATGAAAAACATGTTTTTCAATGGCAAAAATCAATGAATATTGTAAATGCACAAACAGTAATATCTCAACATTGCACGGTGCAATTCTGAAATTTTTAGCTTTTTCCTGTTAATCCTAGCATGATAAAGAAGATTCAAAGAGAGTGAGATGCCAGCTCCTTTCATTCAGTCAGTAGCTTCAAACATTTCTGGTATATGAAAAACATGTTTTTCAATGGCAAAAATCAATGAATATTGTAAATGCACAAACAGTAATATCTCCACATTGCACGGTGCAATTCTGAAATTTTTAGCTTTTTCCTGTTAATCCTAGCATGATAAAGAAGATTCAAAGAGAGTGAGATGCCAGCTCCTTTCATTCAGTCAGTAGCTTCAAACATTTCTGGTATATGAAAAACATGTTTTTCAATGGCAAAAATCAATGAATATTGTAAATGCACAAACAGTAATATCTCCACATTGCAAGGTGCAATTCTGAAATTTTTTGCTTTTTCCTGCTAATCCTAGCATGATAAAGAAGATTCAAAGAGAGTGAGATGCCAGCTCCTTTCATTCAGTCAGTAGCTTCAAACATTTCTGGTATATGAAAAACGTTTTTCAATGGCAAAAATCAATGAATATTGTAAATGCACAAACAGTAATATCTCCACATTGCAAGGTGCAATTCTGAAATTCTTTGCTTTTTCCTGTTAATCCTAGCATGATAAAGAAGATTCAAAGAGAGTGAGATGCCAGCTCCTTTCATTCAGTCAGTAGCTTCAAACATTTCTGGTATATGAAAAACATGTTTTTCAATGGCAAAAATCAATGAATATTGTAAATGCACAAACAGTAATATCTCCACATTGCAAGGTGCAATTCTGAAATTTTTTGCTTTTTCCTGCTAATCCTAGCATGATAAAGAAGATTCAAAGAGAGTGAGATGCCAGCTCCTTTCATTCAGTCAGTAGCTTCAAACATTTCTGGTATATGAAAAACATGTTTTTCAATGGCAAAAATCAATGAATATTGTAAATGCACAAACAGTAATATCTCCACATTGCACGGTGCAATTCTGAAATTTTTAGCTTTTTCCTGTTAATCCTAGCATGATAAAGAAGATTCAAAGAGAGTGAGATGCCAGCTCCTTTCATTCAGTCAGTAGCTTCAAACATTTCTGGTATATGAAAAACATGTTTTTCAATGGCAAAAATCAATGAATATTGTAAATGCACAAACAGTAATATCTCCACATTGCAAGGTGCAATTCTGAAATTTTTTGCTTTTTCCTGCTAATCCTAGCATGATAAAGAAGATTCAAAGAGAGTGAGATGCCAGCTCCTTTCATTCAGTCAGTAGCTTCAAACATTTCTGGTATATGAAAAACATGTTTTTCAATGGCAAAAATCAATGAATATTGTAAATGCACAAACAGTAATATCTCCACATTGCACGGTGCAATTCTGAAATTTTTAGCTTTTTCCTGTTAATCCTAGCATGATAAAGAAGATTCAAAGAGAGTGAGATGCCAGCTCCTTTCATTCAGTCAGTAGATTCAAACATTTCTGGTATATGAAAAACGTTTTTCAATGGCAAAAATCAATGAATATTGTAAATGCACAAACAGTAATATCTCCACATTGCAAGGTGCAATTCTGAAATTCTTTGCTTTTTCCTGTTAATCCTAGCATGATAAAGAAGATTCAAAGAGAGTGAGATGCCAGCTCCTTTCATTCAGTCAGTAGCTTCAAACATTTCTGGTATATGAAAAACTTGTTTTTCAATGGCAAAAATCAATGAATATTGTAAATGCACAAACAGTAATATCTCCACATTGCAAGGTGCAATTCTGAAATTTTTTGCTTTTTCCTGCTAATCCTAGCATGATAAAGAAGATTCAAAGAGAGTGAGATGCCAGCTCCTTTCATTCAGTCAGTAGCTTCAAACATTTCTGGTATATGAAAAACATGTTTTTCAATGGCAAAAATCAATGAATATTGTAAATGCACAAACAGTAATATCTCAACATTGCACGGTGCAATTCTGAAATTTTTAGCTTTTTCCTGTTAATCCTAGCATGATAAAGAAGATTCAAAGAGAGTGAGATGCCAGCTCCTTTCATTCAGTCAGTAGCTTCAAACATTTCTGGTATATGAAAAACATGTTTTTCAATGGCAAAAATCAATGAATATTGTAAATGCACAAACAGTAATATCTCCACATTGCAAGGTGCAATTCTGAAATTTTTTGCTTTTTCCTGCTAATCCTAGCATGATAAAGAAGATTCAAAGAGAGTGAGATGCCAGCTCCTTTCATTCAGTCAGTAGCTTCAAACATTTCTGGTATATGAAAAACATGTTTTTCAATGGCAAAAATCAATGAATATTGTAAATGCACAAGCAGTAATATCTCAACATTGCACGGTGCAATTCTGAAATTTTTAGCTTTTTCCTGTTAATCCTAGCATGATAAAGAAGATTCAAAGAGAGTGAGATGCCAGCTCCTTTCATTCAGTCAGTAGCTTCAAACATTTCTGGTATATGAAAAACGTTTTTCAATGGCAAAAATCAATGAATATTGTAAATGCACAAACAGTAATATCTCCACATTGCAAGGTGCAATTCTGAAATTTTTTGCTTTTTCCTGTTAATCCTAGCATGATAAAGAAGATTCAAAGAGAGTGAGATGCCAGCTCCTTTCATTCAGTCAGTAGCTTCAAACATTTCTGGTATATGAAAAACATGTTTTTCAATGGCAAAAATCAATGAATT
Source organism: Phyllobates terribilis (assembly GCF_046119375.1). Taxonomy (NCBI): domain Eukaryota; kingdom Metazoa; phylum Chordata; class Amphibia; order Anura; family Dendrobatidae; genus Phyllobates; species Phyllobates terribilis. Next base: position 7,129 of record NW_027371942.1, read on the forward strand.
TTGTAAATGCACAAACAGTAATATCTCCACATTGCAAGGTGCAATTCTGAAATTTTTTGCTTTTTCCTGCTAATCCTAGCATGATAAAGAAGATTCAAAGAGAGTGAGATGCCAGCTCCTTTCATTCAGTCAGTAGCTTCAAACATTTCTGGTATATGAAAAACATGTTTTTCAATGGCAAAAATCAATGAATATTGTAAATGCACAAACAGTAATATCTCCACATTGCACGGTGCAATTCTGAAATTTTTAGCTTTTTCCTGTTAATCCTAGCATGATAAAGAAGATTCAAAGAGAGTGAGATGCCAGCTCCTTTCATTCAGTCAGTAGCTTCAAACATTTCTGGTATATGAAAAACATGTTTTTCAATGGCAAAAATCAATGAATATTGTAAATGCACAAACAGTAATATCTCCACATTGCAAGGTGCAATTCTGAAATTTTTTGCTTTTTCCTGCTAATCCTAGCATGATAAAGAAGATTCAAAGAGAGTGAGATGCCAGCTCCTTTCATTCAGTCAGTAGCTTCAAACATTTCTGGTATATGAAAAACATGTTTTTCAATGGCAAAAATCAATGAATATTGTAAATGCACAAACAGTAATATCTCCACATTGCACGGTGCAATTCTGAAATTTTTAGCTTTTTCCTGTTAATCCTAGCATGATAAAGAAGATTCAAAGAGAGTGAGATGCCAGCTCCTTTCATTCAGTCAGTAGCTTCAAACATTTCTGGTATATGAAAAACATGTTTTTCAATGGCAAAAATCAATGAATATTGTAAATGCACAAACAGTAATATCTCCACATTGCAAGGTGCAATTCTGAAATTCTTTGCTTTTTCCTGTTAATCCTAGCATGATAAAGAAGATTCAAAGAGAGTGAGATGCCAGCTCCTTTCATTCAGTCAGTAGCTTCAAACATTTCTGGTATATGAAAAACATGTTTTTCAATGGCAAAAATCAATGAATATTGTAAATGCACAAACAGTAATATCTCCACATTGCAAGGTGCAATTCTGAAATTTTTTGCTTTTTCCTGCTAATCCTAGCATGATAAAGAAGATTCAGAGTGAGATGCCAGCTCCTTTCATTCAGTCAGTAGCTTCAAACATTTCTGGTATATGAAAAACATGTTTTTCAATGGCAAAAATCAATGAATATTGTAAATGCACAAACAGTAATATCTCCACATTGCACGGTGCAATTCTGAAATTTTTAGCTTTTTCCTGTTAATCCTAGCATGATAAAGATTCAAAGAGAGTGAGATGCCAGCTCCTTTCATTCAGTCAGTAGCTTCAAACATTTCTGGTATATGAAAAACATGTTTTTCAATGGCAAAAATCAATGAATATTGTAAATGCACAAACAGTAATATCTCCACATTGCAAGGTGCAATTCTGAAATTCTTTGCTTTTTCCTGTTAATCCTAGCATGATAAAGAAGATTCAAAGAGAGTGAGATGCCAGCTCCTTTCATTCAGTCAGTAGCTTCAAACATTTCTGGTATATGAAAAACATGTTTTTCAATGGCAAAAATCAATGAATATTGTAAATGCACAAACAGTAATATCTCCACATTGCAAGGTGCAATTCTGAAATTTTTTGCTTTTTCCTGCTAATCCTAGCATGATAAAGAAGATTCAAAGAGAGTGAGATGCCAGCTCCTTTCATTCAGTCAGTAGCTTCAAACATTTCTGGTATATGAAAAACATGTTTTTCAATGGCAAAAATCAATGAATATTGTAAATGCACAAACAGTAATATCTCAACATTGCACGGTGCAATTCTGAAATTTTTAGCTTTTTCCTGTTAATCCTAGCATGATAAAGAAGATTCAAAGAGAGTGAGATGCCAGCTCCTTTCATTCAGTCAGTAGCTTCAAACATTTCTGGTATATGAAAAACATGTTTTTCAATGGCAAAAATCAATGAATATTGTAAATGCACAAACAGTAATATCTCCACATTGCACGGTGCAATTCTGAAATTTTTAGCTTTTTCCTGTTAATCCTAGCATGATAAAGAAGATTCAAAGAGAGTGAGATGCCAGCTCCTTTCATTCAGTCAGTAGCTTCAAACATTTCTGGTATATGAAAAACATGTTTTTCAATGGCAAAAATCAATGAATATTGTAAATGCACAAACAGTAATATCTCCACATTGCAAGGTGCAATTCTGAAATTTTTTGCTTTTTCCTGCTAATCCTAGCATGATAAAGAAGATTCAAAGAGAGTGAGATGCCAGCTCCTTTCATTCAGTCAGTAGCTTCAAACATTTCTGGTATATGAAAAACATGTTTTTCAATGGCAAAAATCAATGAATATTGTAAATGCACAAACAGTAATATCTCCACATTGCACGGTGCAATTCTGAAATTTTTAGCTTTTTCCTGTTAATCCTAGCATGATAAAGAAGATTCAAAGAGAGTGAGATGCCAGCTCCTTTCATTCAGTCAGTAGCTTCAAACATTTCTGGTATATGAAAAACATGTTTTTCAATGGCAAAAATCAATGAATATTGTAAATGCACAAACAGTAATATCTCCACATTGCAAGGTGCAATTCTGAAATTCTTTGCTTTTTCCTGTTAATCCTAGCATGATAAAGAAGATTCAAAGAGAGTGAGATGCCAGCTCCTTTCATTCAGTCAGTAGCTTCAAACATTTCTGGTATATGAAAAACATGTTTTTCAATGGCAAAAATCAATGAATATTGTAAATGCACAAACAGTAATATCTCCACATTGCAAGGTGCAATTCTGAAATTTTTTGCTTTTTCCTGCTAATCCTAGCATGATAAAGAAGATTCAAAGAGAGTGAGATGCCAGCTCCTTTCATTCAGTCAGTAGCTTCAAACATTTCTGGTATATGAAAAACATGTTTTTCAATGGCAAAAATCAATGAATATTGTAAATGCACAAACAGTAATATCTCAACATTGCACGGTGCAATTCTGAAATTTTTAGCTTTTTCCTGTTAATCCTAGCATGATAAAGAAGATTCAAAGAGAGTGAGATGCCAGCTCCTTTCATTCAGTCAGTAGCTTCAAACATTTCTGGTATATGAAAAACATGTTTTTCAATGGCAAAAATCAATGAATATTGTAAATGCACAAACAGTAATATCTCCACATTGCAAGGTGCAATTCTGAAATTTTTTGCTTTTTCCTGCTAATCCTAGCATGATAAAGAAGATTCAAAGAGAGTGAGATGCCAGCTCCTTTCATTCAGTCAGTAGCTTCAAACATTTCTGGTATATGAAAAACATGTTTTTCAATGGCAAAAATCAATGAATATTGTAAATGCACAAACAGTAATATCTCAACATTGCACGGTGCAATTCTGAAATTTTTAGCTTTTTCCTGTTAATCCTAGCATGATAAAGAAGATTCAAAGAGAGTGAGATGCCAGCTCCTTTCATTCAGTCAGTAGCTTCAAACATTTCTGGTATATGAAAAACGTTTTTCAATGGCAAAAATCAATGAATATTGTAAATGCACAAACAGTAATATCTCCACATTGCAAGGTGCAATTCTGAAATTTTTTGCTTTTTCCTGTTAATCCTAGCTCCTAGCATGATAAAGAAGATTCAAAGAGATTGAGATGCCAGCTCCTTTCATTCAGTCAGTAGCTTCAAACATTTCTGGTATATGAAAAACATGTTTTTCAATGGCAAAAATCAATGAATATTGTAAATGCACAAACAGTAATATCTCCACATTGCAAGGTGCAATTCTGAAATTTTTTGCTTTTTCCTGCTAATCCTAGCATGATAAAGAAGATTCAAAGAGAGTGAGATGCCAGCTCCTTTCATTCAGTCAGTAGCTTCAAACATTTCTGGTATATGAAAAACATGTTTTTCAATGGCAAAAATCAATGAATATTGTAAATGCACAAACAGTAATATCTCCACATTGCACGGTGCAATTCTGAAATTTTTAGCTTTTTCCTGTTAATCCTAGCATGATAAAGAAGATTCAAAGAGAGTGAGATGCCAGCTCCTTTCATTCAGTCAGTAGCTTCAAACATTTCTGGTATATGAAAAACATGTTTTTCAATGGCAAAAATCAATGAATATTGTAAATGCACAAACAGTAATATCTCCACATTGCAAGGTGCAATTCTGAAATTTTTTGCTTTTTCCTGCTAATCCTAGCATGATAAAGAAGATTCAAAGAGAGTGAGATGCCAGCTCCTTTCATTCAGTCAGTAGCTTCAAACATTTCTGGTATATGAAAAACATGTTTTTCAATGGCAAAAATCAATGAATATTGTAAATGCACAAACAGTAATATCTCCACATTGCACGGTGCAATTCTGAAATTTTTAGCTTTTTCCTGTTAATCCTAGCATGATAAAGAAGATTCAAAGAGAGTGAGATGCCAGCTCCTTTCATTCAGTCAGTAGCTTCAAACATTTCTGGTATATGAAAAACATGTTTTTCAATGGCAAAAATCAATGAATATTGTAAATGCACAAACAGTAATATCTCCACATTGCAAGGTGCAATTCTGAAATTCTTTGCTTTTTCCTGTTAATCCTAGCATGATAAAGAAGATTCAAAGAGAGTGAGATGCCAGCTCCTTTCATTCAGTCAGTAGCTTCAAACATTTCTGGTATATGAAAAACATGTTTTTCAATGGCAAAAATCAATGAATATTGTAAATGCACAAACAGTAATATCTCCACATTGCAAGGTGCAATTCTGAAATTTTTTACTTTTTCCTGCTAATCCTAGCATGATAAAGAAGATTCAAAGAGAGTGAGATGCCAGCTCCTTTCATTCAGTCAGTAGCTTCAAACATTTCTGGTATATGAAAAACATGTTTTTCAATGGCAAAAATCAATGAATATTGTAAATGCACAAACAGTAATATCTCAACATTGCACGGTGCAATTCTGAAATTTTTAGCTTTTTCCTGTTAATCCTAGCATGATAAAGAAGATTCAAAGAGAGTGAGATGCCAGCTCCTTTCATTCAGTCAGTAGCTTCAAACATTTCTGGTATATGAAAAACATGTTTTTCAATGGCAAAAATCAATGAATATTGTAAATGCACAAACAGTAATATCTCCACATTGCAAGGTGCAATTCTGAAATTTTTTGCTTTTTCCTGCTAATCCTAGCATGATAAAGAAGATTCAAAGAGAGTGAGATGCCAGCTCCTTTCATTCAGTCAGTAGCTTCAAACATTTCTGGTATATGAAAAACATGTTTTTCAATGGCAAAAATCAATGAATATTGTAAATGCACAAACAGTAATATCTCCACATTGCACGGTGCAATTCTGAAATTTTTAGCTTTTTCCTGTTAATCCTAGCATGATAAAGAAGATTCAAAGAGAGTGAGATGCCAGCTCCTTTCATTCAGTCAGTAGCTTCAAACATTTCTGGTATATGAAAAACATGTTTTTCAATGGCAAAAATCAATGAATATTGTAAATGCACAAACAGTAATATCTCCACATTGCAAGGTGCAATTCTGAAATTTTTTGCTTTTTCCTGCTAATCCTAGCATGATAAAGAAGATTCAAAGAGAGTGAGATGCCAGCTCCTTTCATTCAGTCAGTAGCTTCAAACATTTCTGGTATATGAAAAACATGTTTTTCAATGGCAAAAATCAATGAATATTGTAAATGCACAAACAGTAATATCTCCACATTGCAAGGTGCAATTCTGAAATTTTTTGCTTTTTCCTGCTAATCCTAGCATGATAAAGAAGATTCAAAGAGAGTGAGATGCCAGCTCCTTTCATTCAGTCAGTAGCTTCAAACATTTCTGGTATATGAAAAACATGTTTTTCAATGGCAAAAATCAATGAATATTGTAAATGCACAAACAGTAATATCTCCACATTGCACGGTGCAATTCTGAAATTTTTAGCTTTTTCCTGTTAATCCTAGCATGATAAAGATTCAAAGAGAGTGAGATGCCAGCTCCTTTCATTCAGTCAGTAGCTTCAAACATTTCTGGTATATGAAAAACATGTTTTTCAATGGCAAAAATCAATGAATATTGTAAATGCACAAACAGTAATATCTCCACATTGCAAGGTGCAATTCTGAAATTTTTTGCTTTTTCCTGCTAATCCTAGCATGATAAAGAAGATTCAAAGAGAGTGAGATGCCAGCTCCTTTCATTCAGTCAGTAGCTTCAAACATTTCTGGTATATGAAAAACATGTTTTTCAATGGCAAAAATCAATGAATATTGTAAATGCACAAACAGTAATATCTCCACATTGCACGGTGCAATTCTGAAATTTTTAGCTTTTTCCTGTTAATCCTAGCATGATAAAGAAGATTCAAAGAGAGTGAGATGCCAGCTCCTTTCATTCAGTCAGTAGCTTCAAACATTTCTGGTATATGAAAAACATGTTTTTCAATGGCAAAAATCAATGAATATTGTAAATGCACAAACAGTAATATCTCCACATTGCAAGGTGCAATTCTGAAATTCTTTGCTTTTTCCTGTTAATCCTAGCATGATAAAGAAGATTCAAAGAGAGTGAGATGCCAGCTCCTTTCATTCAGTCAGTAGCTTCAAACATTTCTGGTATATGAAAAACATGTTTTTCAATGGCAAAAATCAATGAATATTGTAAATGCACAAACAGTAATATCTCCACATTGCAAGGTGCAATTCTGAAATTTTTTGCTTTTTCCTGCTAATCCTAGCATGATAAAGAAGATTCAAAGAGAGTGAGATGCCAGCTCCTTTCATTCAGTCAGTAGCTTCAAACATTTCTGGTATATGAAAAACGTTTTTCAATGGCAAAAATCAATGAATATTGTAAATGCACAAACAGTAATATCTCAACATTGCACGGTGCAATTCTGAAATTTTTAGCTTTTTCCTGTTAATCCTAGCATGATAAAGAAGATTCAAAGAGAGTGAGATGCCAGCTCCTTTCATTCAGTCAGTAGCTTCAAACATTTCTGGTATATGAAAAACATGTTTTTCAATGGCAAAAATCAATGAATATTGTAAATGCACAAACAGTAATATCTCCACATTGCAAGGTGCAATTCTGAAATTTTTTGCTTTTTCCTGCTAATCCTAGCATGATAAAGAAGATTCAAAGAGAGTGAGATGCCAGCTCCTTTCATTCAGTCAGTAGCTTCAAACATTTCTGGTATATGAAAAACATGTTTTTCAATGGCAAAAATCAATGAATATTGTAAATGCACAAACAGTAATATCTCCACATTGCACGGTGCAATTCTGAAATTTTTAGCTTTTTCCTGTTAATCCTAGCATGATAAAGAAGATTCAAAGAGAGTGAGATGCCAGCTCCTTTCATTCAGTCAGTAGCTTCAAACATTTCTGGTATATGAAAAACATGTTTTTCAATGGCAAAAATCAATGAATATTGTAAATGCACAAACAGTAATATCTCCACATTGCAAGGTGCAATTCTGAAATTTTTTGCTTTTTCCTGCTAATCCTAGCATGATAAAGAAGATTCAAAGAGAGTGAGATGCCAGCTCCTTTCATTCAGTCAGTAGCTTCAAACATTTCTGGTATATGAAAAACATGTTTTTCAATGGCAAAAATCAATGAATATTGTAAATGCACAAACAGTAATATCTCCACATTGCACGGTGCAATTCTGAAATTTTTAGCTTTTTCCTGTTAATCCTAGCATGATAAAGAAGATTCAAAGAGAGTGAGATGCCAGCTCCTTTCATTCAGTCAGTAGCTTCAAACATTTCTGGTATATGAAAAACATGTTTTTCAATGGCAAAAATCAATGAATATTGTAAATGCACAAACAGTAATATCTCCACATTGCAAGGTGCAATTCTGAAATTCTTTGCTTTTTCCTGTTAATCCTAGCATGATAAAGAAGATTCAAAGAGAGTGAGATGCCAGCTCCTTTCATTCAGTCAGTAGCTTCAAACATTTCTGGTATATGAAAAACATGTTTTTCAATGGCAAAAATCAATGAATATTGTAAATGCACAAACAGTAATATCTCCACATTGCAAGGTGCAATTCTGAAATTTTTTGCTTTTTCCTGCTAATCCTAGCATGATAAAGAAGATTCAAAGAGAGTGAGATGCCAGCTCCTTTCATTCAGTCAGTAGCTTCAAACATTTCTGGTATATGAAAAACATGTTTTTCAATGGCAAAAATCAATGAATATTGTAAATGCACAAACAGTAATATCTCCACATTGCACGGTGCAATTCTGAAATTTTTAGCTTTTTCCTGTTAATCCTAGCATGATAAAGAAGATTCAAAGAGAGTGAGATGCCAGCTCCTTTCATTCAGTCAGTAGCTTCAAACATTTCTGGTATATGAAAAACATGTTTTTCAATGGCAAAAATCAATGAATATTGTAAATGCACAAACAGTAATATCTCCACATTGCAAGGTGCAATTCTGAAATTTTTTGCTTTTTCCTGCTAATCCTAGCATGATAAAGAAGATTCAAAGAGAGTGAGATGCCAGCTCCTTTCATTCAGTCAGTAGCTTCAAACATTTCTGGTATATGAAAAACATGTTTTTCAATGGCAAAAATCAATGAATATTGTAAATGCACAAACAGTAATATCTCCACATTGCACGGTGCAATTCTGAAATTTTTAGCTTTTTCCTGTTAATCCTAGCATGATAAAGAAGATTCAAAGAGAGTGAGATGCCAGCTCCTTTCATTCAGTCAGTAGCTTCAAACATTTCTGGTATATGAAAAACATGTTTTTCAATGGCAAAAATCAATGAATATTGTAAATGCACAAACAGTAATATCTCCACATTGCAAGGTGCAATTCTGAAATTCTTTGCTTTTTCCTGTTAATCCTAGCATGATAAAGAAGATTCAAAGAGAGTGAGATGCCAGCTCCTTTCATTCAGTCAGTAGCTTCAAACATTTCTGGTATATGAAAAACATGTTTTTCAATGGCAAAAATCAATGAATATTGTAAATGCACAAACAGTAATATCTCCACATTGCAAGGTGCAATTCTGAAATTTTTTGCTTTTTCCTGCTAATCCTAGCATGATAAAGAAGATTCAAAGAGAGTGAGATGCCAGCTCCTTTCATTCAGTCAGTAGCTTCAAACATTTCTGGTATATGAAAAACATGTTTTTCAATGGCAAAAATCAATGAATATTGTAAATGCACAAACAGTAATATCTCCACATTGCACGGTGCAATTCTGAAATTTTTAGCTTTTTCCTGTTAATCCTAGCATGATAAAGAAGATTCAAAGAGAGTGAGATGCCAGCTCCTTTCATTCAGTCAGTAGCTTCAAACATTTCTGGTATATGAAAAACATGTTTTTCAATGGCAAAAATCAATGAATATTGTAAATGCACAAACAGTAATATCTCCACATTGCACGGTGCAATTCTGAAATTTTTAGCTTTTTCCTGTTAATCCTAGCATGATAAAGATTCAAAGAGAGTGAGATGCCAGCTCCTTTCATTCAGTCAGTAGCTTCAAACATTTGTGGTATATGAAAAACATGTTTTTCAATGGCAAAAATCAATGAATATTGTAAATGCACAAACAGTAATATCTCCACATTGCAAGGTGCAATTCTGAAATTCTTTGCTTTTTCCTGTTAATCCTAGCATGATAAAGAAGATTCAAAGAGAGTGAGATGCCAGCTCCTTTCATTCAGTCAGTAGCTTCAAACATTTCTGGTATATGAAAAACATGTTTTTCAATGGCAAAAATCAATGAATATTGTAAATGCACAAACAGTAATATCTCCACATTGCAAGGTGCAATTCTGAAATTTTTTGCTTTTTCCTGCTAATCCTAGCATGATAAAGAAGATTCAAAGAGAGTGAGATGCCAGCTCCTTTCATTCAGTCAGTAGCTTCAAACATTTCTGGTATATGAAAAACATGTTTTTCAATGGCAAAAATCAATGAATATTGTAAATGCACAAACAGTAATATCTCCACATTGCACGGTGCAATTCTGAAATTTTTAGCTTTTTCCTGTTAATCCTAGCATGATAAAGAAGATTCAAAGAGAGTGAGATGCCAGCTCCTTTCATTCAGTCAGTAGCTTCAAACATTTCTGGTATATGAAAAACATGTTTTTCAATGGCAAAAATCAATGAATATTGTAAATGCACAAACAGTAATATCTCCACATTGCAAGGTGCAATTCTGAAATTTTTTGCTTTTTCCTGCTAATCCTAGCATGATAAAGAAGATTCAAAGAGAGTGAGATGCCAGCTCCTTTCATTCAGTCAGTAGCTTCAAACATTTCTGGTATATGAAAAACATGTTTTTCAATGGCAAAAATCAATGAATATTGTAAATGCACAAACAGTAATATCTCCACATTGCACGGTGCAATTCTGAAATTTTTAGCTTTTTCCTGTTAATCCTAGCATGATAAAGAAGATTCAAAGAGAGTGAGATGCCAGCTCCTTTCATTCAGTCAGTAGCTTCAAACATTTCTGGTATATGAAAAACATGTTTTTCAATGGCAAAAATCAATGAATATTGTAAATGCACAAACAGTAATATCTCCACATTGCAAGGTGCAATTCTGAAATTTTTTGCTTTTTCCTGCTAATCCTAGCATGATAAAGAAGATTCAAAGAGAGTGAGATGCCAGCTCCTTTCATTCAGTCAGTAGCTTCAAACATTTCTGGTATATGAAAAACATGTTTTTCAATGGCAAAAATCAATGAATATTGTAAATGCACAAACAGTAATATCTCCACATTGCAAGGTGCAATTCTGAAATTTTTTGCTTTTTCCTGCTAATCCTAGCATGATAAAGAAGATTCAAAGAGAGTGAGATGCCAGCTCCTTTCATTCAGTCAGTAGCTTCAAACATTTCTGGTATATGAAAAACATGTTTTTCAATGGCAAAAATCAATGAATATTGTAAATGCACAAACAGTAATATCTCCACATTGCACGGTGCAATTCTGAAATTTTTAGCTTTTTCCTGTTAATCCTAGCATGATAAAGATTCAAAGAGAGTGAGATGCCAGCTCCTTTCATTCAGTCAGTAGCTTCAAACATTTCTGGTATATGAAAAACATGTTTTTCAATGGCAAAAATCAATGAATATTGTAAATGCACAAACAGTAATATCTCCACATTGCAAGGTGCAATTCTGAAATTTTTTGCTTTTTCCTGCTAATCCTAGCATGATAAAGAAGATTCAAAGAGAGTGAGATGCCAGCTCCTTTCATTCAGTCAGTAGCTTCAAACATTTCTGGTATATGAAAAACATGTTTTTCAATGGCAAAAATCAATGAATATTGTAAATGCACAAACAGTAATATCTCCACATTGCACGGTGCAATTCTGAAATTTTTAGCTTTTTCCTGTTAATCCTAGCATGATAAAGAAGATTCAAAGAGAGTGAGATGCCAGCTCCTTTCATTCAGTCAGTAGCTTCAAACATTTCTGGTATATGAAAAACATGTTTTTCAATGGCAAAAATCAATGAATATTGTAAATGCACAAACAGTAATATCTCCACATTGCAAGGTGCAATTCTGAAATTCTTTGCTTTTTCCTGTTAATCCTAGCATGATAAAGAAGATTCAAAGAGAGTGAGATGCCAGCTCCTTTCATTCAGTCAGTAGCTTCAAACATTTCTGGTATATGAAAAACATGTTTTTCAATGGCAAAAATCAATGAATATTGTAAATGCACAAACAGTAATATCTCCACATTGCAAGGTGCAATTCTGAAATTTTTTGCTTTTTCCTGCTAATCCTAGCATGATAAAGAAGATTCAAAGAGAGTGAGATGCCAGCTCCTTTCATTCAGTCAGTAGCTTCAAACATTTCTGGTATATGAAAAACGTTTTTCAATGGCAAAAATCAATGAATATTGTAAATGCACAAACAGTAATATCTCAACATTGCACGGTGCAATTCTGAAATTTTTAGCTTTTTCCTGTTAATCCTAGCATGATAAAGAAGATTCAAAGAGAGTGAGATGCCAGCTCCTTTCATTCAGTCAGTAGCTTCAAACATTTCTGGTATATGAAAAACATGTTTTTCAATGGCAAAAATCAATGAATATTGTAAATGCACAAACAGTAATATCTCCACATTGCAAGGTGCAATTCTGAAATTTTTTGCTTTTTCCTGCTAATCCTAGCATGATAAAGAAGATTCAAAGAGAGTGAGATGCCAGCTCCTTTCATTCAGTCAGTAGCTTCAAACATTTCTGGTATATGAAAAACATGTTTTTCAATGGCAAAAATCAATGAATATTGTAAATGCACAAACAGTAATATCTCCACATTGCACGGTGCAATTCTGAAATTTTTAGCTTTTTCCTGTTAATCCTAGCATGATAAAGAAGATTCAAAGAGAGTGAGATGCCAGCTCCTTTCATTCAGTCAGTAGCTTCAAACATTTCTGGTATATGAAAAACATGTTTTTCAATGGCAAAAATCAATGAATATTGTAAATGCACAAACAGTAATATCTCCACATTGCAAGGTGCAATTCTGAAATTTTTTGCTTTTTCCTGCTAATCCTAGCATGATAAAGAAGATTCAAAGAGAGTGAGATGCCAGCTCCTTTCATTCAGTCAGTAGCTTCAAACATTTCTGGTATATGAAAAACATGTTTTTCAATGGCAAAAATCAATGAATATTGTAAATGCACAAACAGTAATATCTCCACATTGCACGGTGCAATTCTGAAATTTTTAGCTTTTTCCTGTTAATCCTAGCATGATAAAGAAGATTCAAAGAGAGTGAGATGCCAGCTCCTTTCATTCAGTCAGTAGCTTCAAACATTTCTGGTATATGAAAAACATGTTTTTCAATGGCAAAAATCAATGAATATTGTAAATGCACAAACAGTAATATCTCCACATTGCAAGGTGCAATTCTGAAATTCTTTGCTTTTTCCTGTTAATCCTAGCATGATAAAGAAGATTCAAAGAGAGTGAGATGCCAGCTCCTTTCATTCAGTCAGTAGCTTCAAACATTTCTGGTATATGAAAAACATGTTTTTCAATGGCAAAAATCAATGAATATTGTAAATGCACAAACAGTAATATCTCCACATTGCAAGGTGCAATTCTGAAATTTTTTGCTTTTTCCTGCTAATCCTAGCATGATAAAGAAGATTCAAAGAGAGTGAGATGCCAGCTCCTTTCATTCAGTCAGTAGCTTCAAACATTTCTGGTATATGAAAAACATGTTTTTCAATGGTCAAAAATCAATGAATATTGTAAATGCACAAACAGTAATATCTCCACATTGCACGGTGCAATTCTGAAATTTTTAGCTTTTTCCTGTTAATCCTAGCATGATAAAGAAGATTCAAAGAGAGTGAGATGCCAGCTCCTTTCATTCAGTCAGTAGCTTCAAACATTTCTGGTATATGAAAAACATGTTT
>NW_027371943.1:0-20448 GCF_046119375.1 Phyllobates terribilis
ATCCTGTAAAAGCAATATGGCACAAGTGAGAAAAAAAAAATCCATTAAGATATAATGCATCTGGCTAGGGCTCAGTTCACACTATCATCATCGCTATGATTTATAAACAAAGCTACGACAGATCAGTTTCCAATCAGAAACCAGTGGATATGGATTAATCCCAGAGACTTTAAGCATTTTAATACAGGCAAAACGTTACCAAATAGCAGTGTGAACAGAGACGAAAACTCTAGCCGCAGTACGAGCGTTTAGCTACCTGCAATCCTGGTTTATTCATTTGAGAGGTCAGATTCATCGGTTCTCTCTCCAGAGCTTGTAGCATTCGGAACATGTCGATCGTCAGCTCACTGAACTTCACCTTCATTGAAACAAGATAAAGAAAAAAAAAATAAGCAAAAAAAGCAGTAAATTTGGACTTTTTTTTTCATTTATTTTTTTTTTAGAACATTTAATCAGCCAGGACTTTGTCAAGAATCGATCCAACAGATCCAAAATGGTGCGATCGGCTCTCATCACTGTCTCCTGTCTGCAGTGTGGTACTCAGCGACAGCCCCCAGGAACCAGCGATGATGATATTTGTGACTGCAGCGTCTGTGCGGAGGCGCAGAGCCCCTGATTATCTCTTTATTGACCAAGCTGAACTCTGTCTCTGCACCGCCACACAGTCACTGCAGCCCCACTCATAGGATCACTGGCTCCTGTCTGCGGCCGCCGCTCAGTACTGTGCTGCACACAGGAGCAAAAACATTTTGTAAGTGCAGCTGCAGAGTTCAGCAGCGCTCGCTCAAGATTTTTTTTTTTTTATGCCAACTAAACCACTAAAATCTCTACTACAGGTATGATTTTTATAGGGGCTAGCGACCCTACAAACCCGTATAAGTGGTTTAGTATGCATTATGGGGGTGACAAATTCCCTTTAAAAAGCCAGTTCACATGGGCCCAAACAAACTACAGGTGCATCTCACTAAATTAGAATATCATCAAAACACGTATATTACTTACCGGTAATGTGTTTTTTCGGAACCCATGACGGCACAATGAGCGAGGGGATCCGCCCTTCAGGGACAGGAAACCTTCAAGATAAAAAGGGCGAAGCCTCTCTCCGCCTCAGTGGATTACAGAGCATGAGAAGACTCTCCAGTTAGAGGACATAAATCTTATTAACTATATACAAATCTCACCCATGTGAATACTCAATACCCACCAACCAGAAGGTGATCACCATAGTGATAGGGAGGGAATGTAAAGGTGCCGTCATGGGTTCCGAAAAAAAACACATTACCGGTAAGTAATATATGTGTTTTTCTGTCACCCATGACGGCACAACGAGAGAATTACAGAGAACTAGGTATGTAAGGGAGGGACCACAGCCTGCAGAACCCTTCTCCCAAACGTGAGATCAGAGGAGGCAGAAAGGTCAAGTCTATAGTGATTGTAAAAGGTGGACGGAGATGACCATGTGGCAGCCTTACATATTTGCTGAATGGGCACGACCGCTCTTTCAGCCCAGGAAGCAGCCATGCCCCGTGTAGAGTGGGCCTTCAGATTGTTAGGAGGATCTCTGCCTGATCCCGTATAGGCCATCATGATGGCTTCCCGGATACACCCGGATAGAGGGCCTTTTGAGACCTTCGTCCCTTTCCGGGAGCCCTGAAAGGAGACAAATAGAGCCCTATCCTTCCTCCTTGAGCTTGTGGATGCTAAAAAATGTATAAGGCATCTCCTGACATCCAAGGTATGAAATTTTTCCTCCTTGCTATTTTTTGGTTCAGGACAGGAGGATGGTAGAGCTATCTGAGACATGTGAAACTTGGATACAATTTTAGATAGGAAAGCAGGGTCTGGTCTCAAAACTACTCTATCATCTAGAATTAAGGTAAAAGATGGATCTGCAGATAGAGCCTGTAACTCACTAACCCTCCATGCTGATGTTAAGGCCACAAGAAGCATTGTTTTTAGGGTAAGTAACTTTATGGACCCTGAGCTAAAGGGCTCAAAGGGAGAATTTTTTAATGCGTTTTGCACTAAGTTCAAATCCTGAGAATGGACCCTTATTAAAGGGGCTGGTTTGGCTCTACTGCATGCCCTCACGGACCTGGAAATCTATTTAGCGGCCAGATTATAATTATACAAGGCCCCTAAGGCAGAGATTTGGACCTTTAGAGTGTCAACGCTAACCACTAACCACCCACCCCCAGGGAGAATCCCTCAGATGACAAGAATTTCTTCCAGGTTCTACTGTAAATCTTAGTAGTGATCGGTTTCCTACTACTTAGAAGAGTAGTAACTAGATTCGATGAGAATCCCCGACCTTCTAGCAATGACCTCAAGTTCCAGGCCGCCAAGTGCAATCCTTTCACCCGAGGATGGAATATAGTACCTTGAGCAAGAAGGTCGGGAATCTCTGCAAGAATCCAGGGGTTCGTGATTGACATGCTTCTCAGCCAAAAAAACTATGGTCTCTTGGGCCAGAAGGGGGCTATAAAGGAACACTCGTGCCTGATCCTCCCGGATCTTCCTCAACACTGCTGGAATTAGGCACGTTGGGGGAAAGGCAAAGGCCAGACTGAAATCCCATCTGCACTGGAAGGCGCCTACTACTAGAGGATTTTCTGTGGGATCTAGTGAACAGAACTTTTTTAATTTGCTGTTCTGACGAGTCGCAAATAGGTCGACCTCTGGAGACACACACACACACACACACACACACACACACACTAGCTGACGGAAGACTGAATGATTTAGAGTCCATTCTCCCTGCAATAGTGGCCTGCGACTTAAAGTCTGCCTTCGTGTTGTCCTCTCCTCTGATATGAGGGGCATTTAAAGAGAGAACTTTCCCTTCCACTACAGAAAATATCCTCCCCGCAACCCGCATTAGGGATTTTGAGCGAGTTCCCCCCTGGTGGTTCACATATGCTACAGTGACCTGGTTGTCGAACTGACGTCTGTGGTAATTAATCTGGTAATAAGAGGAACCCAGGGGACGCCTGTCCGGAACGTGGTCATCCTTAACCACCAGTGCAGTGACTGAATTACATTGTGAGGGAGTGTCAATCTGCCCTCCAGATGCCCCCTGAGGATGACCTCGTTTTTTAGGATGTCCCATTGTAATTCTCTTGAGTGAAATTGGGCCCAGCATACTGCTGGAATGCAGGAGGTGCGAGACCCCAGCAGATACATGGCCCCCCTGAGAGTCATTACTGGGTTTGCTACGGCCGTCGAAACCAAGTTTTTTATTTTTTCTTTATTCTGTTCGGGCAGGCGGCATTCCTGTCGAACGGAATCCAGAGTAAGGCCTAAAAAGTTGTTAGCGGGATCAATTTTGATTTTTCCAGGTTTAAACACCATCCTAAGTTTTTTAAGATGGTGCACACCTGATCCACTTGGGCTAGGCAATGATCGTGAGTTTTCCCCACTATTAGGAAGTACAAGTACGGGATGATCAATCTGTCTTCCTCCCTGAGATGAGCCGTAACCACTGCTATAAGTTTTGTGAATATGCGGGGCGCCACTGCTAGGCCGAAGGGAAGAGTTCTGTACTGGAAGTGCTTGACGACTCCCTGTACAGTTACGGCCACACTGAGGTATCTCTGAAAGTCGTGATGGATTGGCACTTGGTAACACTGCCATGTAGCAGCCGGGGAATAGAAGGCTTATCGTTGATTTTATTGTTTCCATCTTGAATGATGGAATGTTCAGGAATTTGTTTAGGCCTTTCAAGTTGATGATGACTCTGTATGAATTGTCCAGCTTCTTTACAAGAAATAAGGGGGAATAGAACCCTCTTCTTTCCTCTTGTGGTGATACCTCCAGCAAGACGTTCTTCCGAAGAAGGCCTGAAAATCTCTTCCTCCAGTGCCTGATGTTCCGGTAGAGAGGATCTTAAGGCAGTCGGGATAAATCTCTCTGGCAGGTTCCTCAGAAATTCCAGCTTTAATGCTGATTTTTATCAATCTGAGGATCCCCCTGTTGGAAGAGATCCTTTCCCAGGCTGGAAGGAATAGAGAGAGCCTCCCTCCCACCTGGGATAAAGAGTCATTTTGGGGGCTTATGACTATCTTGGGAGGGACCGCCGAATAAAAACCCTTTTCCTCTTCTGGAAAGATCCTCCCATCTAGATTGTTCT
Source organism: Phyllobates terribilis (assembly GCF_046119375.1). Taxonomy (NCBI): domain Eukaryota; kingdom Metazoa; phylum Chordata; class Amphibia; order Anura; family Dendrobatidae; genus Phyllobates; species Phyllobates terribilis. The sequence goes on from NW_027371943.1 coordinate 4,130, forward strand.
GTCGATGTTCTTCTGCGGGTAAATTTCTTCCTCCGAAAGGACTGTTTGAAAGCCGAGAAGGAAGATTTAGGAAATCCCTTCTTATTGTCCCCTGCCTTTTCAAGAATTCTGTCAAGAGAGGTACCGAAAAGAAAATCTCCTTCACACGGAAGAGAACATTGCTTTCCTTTTGTCTGTATATCCCCTGGGCAACATTTCAGCCAGACCGCTCTACGGCCGGCATTAGACAGGGCCGCAGATCTTGCCGCTAATCTGGCGGAATCCGCAGAGGGGTCAGATAAGAAGGCCGCAGCTCCTTTCAATACTGGTAGAGAGGCCAGAACGGAGTCCTGTGACTCGTTCTTAACCTGGCCTTCTAACCTGTCTAACCAAACCATAAGGGATCTTGCAGTACAGGTTGCAGCTATGGCTGGTTTCAATGCCCCTGCTGAGGATTCCCAGGTACCCTTAAGGAAGGTATCTCTACCTTCCGGTCCAGTGGGTCCTTCAGAATCCCTGTGTCTTCAAAAGGGAGAGAAGATTTTTTAGAAGCCTTGGACACCGGAACATCCAGCTTTGAGGCTTTATTCCAGGATGCGGTATCTTCCTCATCAAAAGGGATATTTTCTTTTGAAGGAGGATGGAAGGGGATATTTTCTTTTGAAGGAGGATGGAAGGGGATATTTTCTTTTGAAGGAGGATGGAAGGGGATATTTTCTTTTGAAGGAGGATGGAAGGGGACGCTTTTTCTCCGGCCTATCCCACTCCTTCTTGGTTAGCCCCAGCACCTTATCATTAATAGGAAAAACTATGTTTCTTCCGATCCAGGGTACCGAACAGAATATCTTGGACCAATTTTTTTACCTTCTGGTCAACTAACCCCATTGTGGACCTGACGGCTTTAACTAAGCTATCTCTCTAGGGGAAAACAATGACCTGTGCCAGTCGTGCTATCCGGGAAGAGTCAGTAGAGTCATCCAGCATTCCCTCGTCGGATTCTGAGTCTGAAAGGGTGGGTGAAGTTTTTGCTCTATGGGTCTGGGACGCTTCTTTTGCCTGAGAAAACGATTTTAACGATCTTTCCACCTCAGAACTAAATAAGGGTTTTTACATTTGAAGCAAAGTCCAGAGTTCCCTCCAAAATTGTTTCTTGAATACATGGCTGGCATAACTTTTTAGGCCAGTCCTTAGTCAGACCCTGTTCACACAGGGCACACACCCTGTATTTGGATTTCCCTGTACATTTTATAGGGACATCCTGACCAGAGGGAGCGCGAGAGAGGGAGCGCGAGAGAGGGAGCGCGAGAGAGGGAGCGCGAGAGAGGGAGCGCGAGAGAGGGAGCGCGAGAGAGGGAGCGCGAGAGAGGGAGCGCGAGAGAGGGAGCGCGAGAGAGGGAGCGCGAGAGAGGGAGCGCGAGAGAGGGAGCGCGAGAGAGGGAGCGCGAGAGAGGGAGCGCGAGAGAGGGAGCGCGAGAGAGGGAGCGCGAGAGAGGGAGCGCGAGAGAGGGAGCGCGAGAGAGGGAGCGCGAGAGAGGGAGCGCGAGAGAGGGAGCGCGAGAGAGGGAGCGCGAGAGAGGGAGCGCGAGAGAGGGAGCGCGAGAGAGGGAGCGCGAGAGAGGGAGCGCGAGAGAGGGAGCGCGAGAGAGGGAGCGCGAGAGAGGGAGCGCGAGAGAGGGAGCGCGAGAGAGGGAGCGCGAGAGAGGGAGCGCGAGAGAGGGAGCGCGAGAGAGGGAGCGCGAGAGAGGGAGCGCGAGAGAGGGAGCGCGAGAGAGGGAGCGCGAGAGAGGGAGCGCGAGAGAGGGAGCGCGAGAGAGGGAGCGCGAGAGAGGGAGCGCGAGAGAGGGAGCGCGAGAGAGGGAGCGCGAGAGAGGGAGCGCGAGAGAGGGAGCGCGAGAGAGGGAGCGCGAGAGAGGGAGCGCGAGAGAGGGAGCGCGAGGGAGGGAGCGCGAGGGAGGGAGCGCGAGGGAGGGAGCGCGAGGGAGGGAGCGCGAGGGAGGGAGCGCGAGGGAGGGAGCGCGAGGGAGGGAGCGCGAGGGAGGGAGCGCGAGGGAGGGAGCGCGAGGGAGGGAGCGCGAGGGAGGGAGCGCGAGGGAGGGAGCGCGAGAGAGCGAGAGAGAGCGAGCGAGCGAGAGCGAGAGCGAGCGAGAGAGAGAGAGAGAGAGAGAGAGAGAGAGAGAGCGAGAGAGAGAGAGAGAGAGCGAGCGACAAAACAGAAAAAAGTCTACATTAATATGTCAACTTTCAAGAAGCTCACTCACCACCCAGTAGATAAAAACAAAGTACTGGAACGGGAGGGCAGGACGGTATCCGACATTTTCCTCGGGAGACCGTGGAATAATCAATCCTGCTTGAGCTATGCCGGCTGGATCTTGAATCTTAGGTGCTGCGTGTCACAGAATGCCCGCTGCTCCTGCTCTGCGGTGGACGCTGCTCCTGGGTGCGCTTCTGGCGCCAAAGCTGTACACGCTGCGGCTGCTCCGTCTCCTCGTTCTGCTGCAGCATGGTCTGCTGCTCTTGCTGCTGATGCGGTGGGGAGGGCTGCTGTGAGGCCATTATGGTGCACTGCGCCCCTGCCTAGCCGGTGATCTACCCTTAAGTACTCTCATTGTGCCAGGGAGATCATCGGCAGGCGTCCCCGCAGCTTCCGGTACCTCCCCCGAAAATTACATCCGGGGGTCAGAGGTCCCGATGCGCGTCATTCAGTTTCATCACTTCCGGTCGCGCCCCCTGACGTCACATCCGGGATGCGGGGTTGTCTGCCACCATGCTGTGTAGGTGCCGCAAACCCCCGCCCGCGAGGAGACCAATGTCGGCGCCCTCCGCGGCGCTTCTAGCACACACAGGACCGGCTGCAGCAGAGACTGTGCCTTGCCACAACCGACCGGCCCCGGTCTGGGTAAGTCAAAATCTTCCTGCTGTCGCCGCCTACGAGACAGAAGGTCCTTCATCAAGGACAGGAAACCACTGAGGCGCAGAGAGGCGCCACCCTTTTTATCTTAAAGGTTTCCTGTTCTTGAAGGGCGGATCCCCTCTCTCGTTGTGCCGTCATGGTTGACAGAAAAAAGTTAATTTCAGTTCTTCAATGCAAAAAGTGAAACTCATAATATAGAGTCATTACAGAGTGATCTATTTCTAGTGTTTATTTCTGTTAATGTTGATGATTATGGCTTACAGCCAATGAAAACACAAAAGTCATTATCTCAGTAAATTAAAATAATTAACAAAACACACCTGCAAAGGCTTTAAGCATTTAAAAAGATCCCTCAGTCTGTTTCAGTAGGCTCCACAATCATAGGGAAGACTGCTGACTTGACAGATGTCCAGAAGGCAGTCATTGACACACTCCATAAGGTCCCAGAGATCCAGTTTTCATTTGGAAATCAAGGTCCCGGAGTCTGGAGGAAGAGTGGAGAGGCCACAATCCAAGCTGCTGGAGGTCTCGTGTGAAGTTTCCACAATCAGTGATGGTTTGGGGGGCCATGTCATCTGCTGGTGTAGGTCCACTGTGTTTTATCAAGACCAAAGTCAGCGCAGCCGTCTACCAGGACATTTTAGAGCACTTCATGCTTCCCTCTGCCGACAAGCTTTTTGGAGATGGAAATGTCATTCTCCAGCAGGACTTGGCTCCTGTCCACACTGCCAAAAGTACCAATACCTGGTTTACACACAACAGTATCACTGTGCTTGATTGGCAGCAAACTCGCCTGACCTTAACCCCAGAGAATCTATTATAGAGAATCTATGGGGTATTGTCAAAAGGAAGAGGAGAGACCCCAGACCCAACAATGCAGACGAGCTGAAGGCTGCTATCAAAGCCACCTGGGCTTCCATAACCCCTCAGCAGGGCCACAGGCTGATCGCCTCCATGCCACATTGCCGCATTGATGCAGTAATTGATGCAAAAGGAGCCCGACCAAGTATTGAGGGCATTTACTGAATATACATTTCAGTAGGACATTTCAGATTTTAAAAACATTTTTCAAGCTGCTGTTATAAAGTATTCTAATTTACTGAGATAATGCCTTTTGTGTTGTCATTGGCTGTAAGCCATAATCATCAACATTAACAGAAATAAACACGTGAAATAGATCATTTTGTTCGTAATGACTATATAATATAGGAGTTTCACTTTTTGTATTGAAGAACTGAAATAAATTGACTTTTTGATATTCTAATTTAGTGAGATGCACCTGTAAATAGGGATAGAAGAATTGGTGAAGTTGTTCTGTCCCTATAAAGTATTATGGCTTCTCAGCAGATTTCCATTTACGCAAAAATCATACAAACCATGTGTCGTGGTTTGTGACGCACAGAATGGCCAGGGGTATCCAAACCTAAACTTGACAGGCTATTGTAGACTTATGAGACTGTGTAGGGAGACACCTATGGCCAGTCTGTAAATCACAGACAGTCACACATGGATGTATGAATGCAGCCTTACATGGGGCAATGTGCTGCCGCAAATGATGATTCATAAACGGTTCAATCAGCCAACAAAAGCAATGATTCGGAACAAGTGGTTTTATAAACGCTTGTTTACGGATTATCAGCCTTAAAGTCTCCTCATACACCTTAGATGGTTGTCAGATGATGACGGTTCAGCTGGCAACCATCTCACGGGGCTCTCGCTTGCTTTGACGAGTGCTCCCATGTTGTCTAAAAGCAGTTGCCAGACGTCACTGGCGGCGGATCATCTCAGGGAAAGTAAAGATCAGCAGTTTAAGATCGGACTGGATCCTTAACTTCCGGTTTGGCATGTTTATCAGGGGGGAGTCTTTCTAGATAGGTAGGACTAATGTGATTTAGCTAATGTGATGTCCTCACCTGATTATTGCAGTTGCCAATGATGAGAGCGTCGGCTAGCATCAACTGTCCGACGACCATGCCCTGCTCCAACATGGGTCCTGTATTCTCCGCCAGTCGATTAGAAATGATCACAATGGTGTTGTCATCATTTAGGACCATCACGGGGTCTGCCTGCCACCGGAGAGGAGTGGAAGATTAGGTGAAAAGTGCAGCTTTATCGTCTGGAAACACCTAAAACTTGCTGAACAGACGACTCTGCGGTGACAAAGCCATTAAACGTGAAATATATTCAAGATGAACTCTCCGGAGAGACGATGTGAAGGCCGTGTGAAATAAAACCACCGCGACCCAATCATCAGGGAATAATTGTAGAAGCCTTGGAACTTTCCGTCAGTTCATCAGCCGGTGCCGGCTACCACTTCATTATTTAGATTAAATGGAAATGAGATGGCATGCTGAAAGAATCGTCTCGGCAGGAAAACAAGGATTTTTCATGTACTGGATATGTTCTTTGAAGCAGGAATGAGTAAACGATCTGCAACTTTTACTCTGAGGCTAATGCATAATGTAGAACCAAGGCTAATCTCTGTCTAAATATTGCATTTGTACCCCTCATAGTCGGCTGTGATAGAACAGGCCCATACTGAGCACTTCTCGGACTTACACCGGCGATTAGGAAGGAGTCATTTTCTTAAAGTTAAATGCATGCAAATGCTCAACAGATGACCAAGATCGGCTGGTCTACAGACACCATAAGAGACATTATATTATGCAGATCTGGTCAGTAAACTAGACTGTAGATAGGAAATATAAAGAACCTCGATGAAGGCGGCCACTTCTTGGAGAACCAGGTTCCACTCCATCTGGTCCTCAGTGTTGAAGCGATGGGTGTAGTCCTCAATTTCGTCGGACAGTTCCTAAAGGTGCAAACGTCAATGATGAGACAGCACGGTTAGATGCCGAAGGACATGAATCATTATAATGAAGAGTCCATCAATTACCTTCACTAGTTCTTTAACAACGTCCATTTTATTTAGCAAGAGGCAGACGACGATAAAGCGAGCGTAGTACCGCAACTTCTTCACAACCAGCTCAGGCCTTAAAGACAATGACAGCGATCACTTAATTATTAATATATTTTTTTTTTTAACTTTACCCTTTTATCCGAGTAACATGTTTTGTTTTTTTAATTCTCAGGTTGTTGCATAAAAATAAATGGGAGCACAATGATATTATCTTGGGGGCTTTGTACCCGGATATCTACCTTTCACCTAAGATGTAGGACGGTATTATCCGAGCGAGATGTCCGTACTCGAGTGCTGACGGGGTCAGGCTTTATAAGTGAGCTGGTAGGTCAACTTCCCATCAAATATCCACCCTCCCCCATGTATTTGTACCTGTCGCCCAGAGTTATTCTCATGTCTGTGAAAGCCTCCGCAGTAATCTATCCTGACAACCAATGTCAGCAGCTTAAGGGCCGCTGACTGCAATGACTGGCAATGAGCGGAAAACCTTCACTGGGGCCAGACACTTCATACTTTTAAAATTGACAAGTGGTACTTAAAGCAAGGTGACGAGGCGCGGAGCGGGCCAGGGTCCAAGATGAAGGTGGAATTAAAGAGAAAAAAAAAGTCAGCGGTTGTAGAAAACAAACTTAACGTAATAGGGCTGGTGCAAATCGGTTCACAGGACCCGGTACAGCGGCCACCTCTTGCTTGACGCCATCTTTTGATTAGCCGGCCTGGAGCGATATCGCATGTGCGTCACACCAGGCCGGCTAATCAAAAGAGGACCGTCAGGTAAGAGGCAGCTCGCTGGGCTCCCATATGGCCATCTTCAATGTGGTTTATGAGAGCAGCAAAATTCTAACAAAAGTGACACCGGGGTGAGCCGCCTGCAAAGTCTGTTCAGCTTTGGAAAAACAAAAAATAAGCATAAGGTGAACCCCATTGCTTAAAATCGTGGCTCCCCATCAGACATTTGTGGCATACACTTTCAATATGCCATAAAAGTCTCAGATGACGAAACCCCTTGGGATGGTTGCAGGGGGAGGGGAGAGGGGGGTGTAGACTTGATAGTTTTACTACATCTTAGGTAAAATACTTTGATATGCACAATCGGATGGAGATGTACAAGCCTTAATTCTGCAGATACCAGAAAAAAGAAAACCTAATTGCAACCTCTAGGGGGGGCAGTAACTGATGTGCTAAAAATGGGGTTGCATCAATATCATCAGCAGAAATGGCATTGATATGATATTAATAAATGCATCAATGGTCTGGTGCATCTGCAGAGGGTGTCGGGGTTTTACCTGTCCTCCTTGGTGACCTGGGAATAATAGGATCGCTGTCTTATTGCAGAGTAGAAGGAGAACGCTTCATTAAGGTAACTGGTCTCTGATGTACGGAGACTGGAAGAGAAGCAAGGCGACATTCACACTCACACACAGATTATGTAGCACATCAACATCTCAATGACTAGTGTCATTAAAGAGGCTGTCTTATGTGATACAAGAATATTCACCCAATCTACCACCCATGGATCCACTACAGGAGGCTGCAAAGATCTGAACTGGGACTGGAAGCTTCCTTACTCTTCCTGCCGGCCTCAGTGGCCGGGTGACCGGTCACAAGAGTCCCTGTCCGGCAGCAGCCCAACATAGCAGCCTGCCCTGCATCCCACAAGTGCCTGCGGACTGTCCCTTAACAGCAGATCTCATGTAAATAATTGAGTTTAATATAACAAATTTTGTGTGTCACCCCTGATGCCAGAGTTGTGGCTTATTCGCCATATTTTGCTCCCCCTCAATAAACATGTAAGCTTGTCCAGCAAAAAGCCACCTTACGTATACGGCTGGTTTTAGAGCTATGACCCATGATATAGCTAGCATAATGCTTAGGAAAGGATGCCGCCTGAGGCAAGGGCCTCATGAATGTTGCATGCCTGGCTGTGACAATGATTTTACCAAGAACTATATTGATCAAGGTCTTATCAGATCAGAAATCTTCATTGGTTTTGAGAACTGAGGGGCTGTTAACTGCACTGTATATGGCCCAGTAGTGGGTAAGGGCAACACAACCAAAGAATCACACAGCATATATAGGTGGACCAAAAAAAAAAAAAAGTTTTCCGAACTCTACACATGCCATAAATATCGGATTCAGTCTACTGGACATGCACTTTCATTGAGACAGAATCTCCAAAATTTTGTCTCATCTCCAAACTTTGTCTCGCCCCCAGATGTGACTGTTGGATCTCTGCAAGTGAATGAAGAACCTGCCAACTCAATATTTCACATGGTAAAAACATCCTTTGCTTTTACGGGTTGTAAGAAATTCACACGGGCATCAAAATTAAGTAGCAGCACATGGGGAAAGGCCTTATAGCCTCAAGCAGACGTGTCTCTTGCAGGACTCAGAGTCCCGCTGGCTGCAAACCTTTCAAGTTAACGAGCCGAACGAGGAGGAAGCCGAAACCTTCTACTGCAAGATGCGGCCACCTCTCTTATTCGTAATCTTCAAGGAGCACCGAAACAGTATATGTACTGCGCTAAACTACTGGAGCTCACTATACAAGAGCCACAGATTTTATGCTTCTTGACCCGGAGCCAAGACGTCTCGTGACGGCAGCCAATCATCATTACATAACAGGACGTTTGCAAATGGCCTCTTCAAAAGAGGAAGAAAACGGTCTCAAGTGTCACCTAGAAGTCAATATCACCCCCAGTAAAGACCCTCATCATATGATTTCAGGTATAAAGCTAAACCAGAATCTCCTCTAAGTTACAGACCTCTATTTGCAGCTGTTTCAGGATTATTGACCCTTGTCACTGCAAAGTTGGAGACTTAATAGGGGTATTCCCACCTTCAAGGTCCCAATATGCAGATGTAATACTATTCGTAAATACCTCCTAATGGAAGTATAGTATAGTTTTCCTGATTGGCTATGTCGCTTACCCCATGTGCAGGGCATTGCAGTAGCTTAGGTATCCATGGTTACGATCACTAGTAACTAACTGCCACTATACGAGTGGTCGTAACCATGGATACTTAAGCTACTGCAATGCCCTGCACATGGGGTAAGTGACATAGCGAGTCAGGAAAACTATACTACATTTCTAATACTTCAGGATCTTGGAGATGGGAATACCCCTTTAATGGCAGGGTGAGAGGCCATTGACGGGAAGACCCTGCCTGTCTTTTGGTAATTGCCGATTTCCAGAGTGTCTGTTTGACGCCCAGGAACATGAACTCGGAAGACTATGGACCCGAGAGGAGGCAGTCATACCGCTCGGCGCTGTACAGACTTGTCCAGACTTTGAGAAAGCCTGCGAGTCCTGCTCCCTCCACCCAGACAGTGATTGACAGCTGTCCCTGTACGGGGTTATATAAACAGAGCTGTCAATCACTGTGTGTGGGAGGAGGGAGCAGGACTCGCAGGCTTCCTCTTCATTTCAAGGGAACCACCTATTCCTGGCTCCAACAGAAACAAAAAAAAAATTGGATTTAGGGAAAATCTTTATGAATATGGCTGACTTCAATCTCTTTCTCTAAATACTGCACTACAGTCTGTACACCGTCCAAATTAGGTAAATCTGTGTTCTGCTTTATTCTGAATCCTTTTTACATTCGGTCATTTAATTCCCCATCAGTAGATACTTACTAGTAGTGGTAATACAACTGACCAATCTTCGAGGCAATTTCTCCAATCTGCCAACGCTTGAGGCCATACCGATTGTCAAGGACTTGCCTAAAAGCAATGGACAAAAATTTGTCATTAACATTTCCCTTTTTTTTTTGTTTTAAAACCTGAGCGATTTGGGATCATGACGTTTCCCCTAAAGGGATGATCCTCTGATGCATCCTTAAAGGAGTATTCCCATCGCCAAGATAATATCCCAATATGTAGTAGGTGTAATAATAATATTATCAACAAATACCTCCAATTAGAAATATAGTGTAGTTCTTCTGATTCACTGTCGCTTACCCCATGAGCAGGGCGTTGCAGTAACTTAGCTGGTAGTGGTTGTAACCATGGATACCTAACTAGCCAACTGTGTCACTATACGAGTGGTCGTAACCATGGATACCCAAGCTACTGTAATGCCCTGCACATAGGGTAAGCAACATAGCGAATTAGAAGAACTATACTACATTTATAACTGGAAGTATTTGCTATTATATTAACTACATATTGGGATAGGATTTTGGAGATGGGAATACCCCTTAAATGAGGTTCTTCACAATTGCTACTTGAAGTCTAACAGAAGTGATGCTACCTACTAACATTAATCTTAAGCAGCAATGTCTTAATTGCATCAGAGGAAAAGAAGCACCAGTTTTGAGGTCTACAACTAGTAGAAGAAAATTAATTGCAAACTTTTTCAAATGCCAGTGCTGACAATAGTGTAAAAAACAATATTGAATATATGTTATAGCCGCGAGCTGGGGATAAGGTTTGGTAGATGTGGGCACCATTGCAGCACCGTTCAGATGCGGGTACTTTCTAGAAGGTAAGATGACAATTTAATAAAATGAGCATTACTCAAGTCTACTTGTGTCCTAGAGCTTTTGCTTTCATGGTCCCTTATGATATACTGTGATGTCCTACATGTGAACAGCTGCAGGACCAGCGACGCAGGAATGGTGAGGGATTTGAAAGGCGAATTGTGGCAATTTTATCACATTGCCTAATACTTGGGTATTTAATCAAATCTGAGAAAATTCTCTCTACGCCCTTCTTGTTGCAGAAAAAACTATTTCAGTCTCTACCCGCTTAGATGCTGCTGTCATGCTTGACTGCAACATCTAAGGGGTTAAAAAACAACAACAAAAAAAAAACAGCTGAACTTTATTTTTATCCAGGATGGAGCATCCATTAAACTTTGTTAATCATTTTGTTAGACAATTTGTCTTTACTTCTGTAAAAATAAATAAATAAAAATATTGCATATAAGTAGCATCCAAACCCCGGAGTTTGCCCAGATTATTTGCCTGCATTCAGTTGCACTTCGAGGAAGAGATGGGCTGAACCATCACTGCCATTATCTGTACTCCAAATTAGGCCTTTCTGAGCTGAATGTTCTGCTTATCAGCATATGTTTATGTGGAGTACAGCTGATGGCAGTGATGGGTCTGCGCATGACTCCTCCTCCAAGTGTTCTGCTCATCAGCATATACAGTGGGTACGGAAAGTATTCAGACTCCTTTTAATTTTTCACTCTCATTGCAGCCATTTGGTAAATTCTAAAAAAGTTCATTTTTTTCTCATTAAAGTACACTCTGCACCCCATCTTGACTGAAAAAAAAAACAGAAATGTAGAAATTTTTGCAAATTTATTAAAAAAGAAAAACTGAAATATCACATGGTCATAAGTATTCAGACCCTTTGCTCAGACACTCATATTTAAGCCACATGCTGTCCATTTCCTTGTGATCCTCCTTGAGATGGTTCTACTCCTTCATTGGAGTCCAGCTGTGTTTAATTAAACTGATAGGACTTGATTTGGAAAGACACACCTATCTATATAAGACCTCACAGCTCACAGTGCATGTCAGACCAAATGAGAATCATGAGCTCAAAGGAACAGCCCAAGGAGCTCAGAGACAGAACTGTGGAAAGGCACAGATCTGACCAAGGTTACAAAAGAATTTCTGCATTACTCAAGGTTCCTAAGAGCACAGTGGCCTCCACAATCCTTAAATGGAAGAAGTTAGGGACCACCAGAAGTCTTCCTAGACCTGGCTGTCCAGCCAAAATGAGCAATAGTGGGAGAAGAGCCTTTGTGAGAGAGGTAAAGAAGAACCCCAAGATCACTGTGGCTGAGCTCCAGAGATGCAGTAGGGAGATGGGAGAAAGTTCCACAAAGTCAACTATCACTGCAGCCCTCCACCAGTGAGGCCTTTATGGCAGAGTGGCCCGACAGAAGCCTCTCCTCAGTGCGAGACTTCTGAAAGCCCGCATAGAGTTTGCTCAAAAACACATGAAGGACTCCCAGACTATGAGAAATAAGATTCTCTTGTCTGATGAGACAAAGATAGAACTTTTTGGTGATAATTCTAAGCGGTATGCATGGAGAAAACCAGGCACTGCTCATCACCTGCCCAATACAATCCCAACAGTGAAACATGGTGGTGGCAGCATCATGCTATGGGGGTGTTTTTCAGCTGCAGGGACAGGGTGACTGGTTGCAATTGAAGGAAACATGAATGCGGCCAAGTACAGAGATATCCTGGATGAAAACCTCTTCCAGAGTGCTCTGGACCTCAGACTTAGCCGAAGGTTCACCTTCCAGCAAGACAGTGACCCTAAGCATACAGCTAAAATAACAAAGGAGTGGCTTCAGAACAACTCTGTGACCATTCTTGACTGGTCCAGCCAGAGCCCTGACCTAAACCCAATTGAGCTTCTCTGGAGAGACCTGAAAATGGCCGTCTACAAACGTTCACCATCCAACCTGATGGAACTGGAGAGGATCTGCAAGGAAGAATGGCAGAGGATCCCCAAATCCAGATGTGAAAAACTTGCTGCATCATTCCCAAGAAGACTCATGGCTGTATTAGCTCAAAAGGTGCTTCTACTCAATACTGAGCAAAGGGTCTGAATACTTATTGACCATGTGATATTTCAGTTTTTTTTTTAACAAATTTGCAAAAATTTCTACATTTCTGTATTTTTTTCAGTCACGATGGGGTGCAAAGTGTCCTTTAATGAGAAAAAAAAATGAACTTTTTAGAATGTACCAAATGGCTGCAATGAAACAGAGTGAAAAATGTAAAGGGGTCTGAATACTTTCTGTACCCACTGTATGTATGTGGAGTACAGCTGATGGCAGTGATGGGTCTACGCCTGACTCCTCCTCCAAGTGTTCTGCTTATCAGAACAATCTCCTGCAGAAGCTGATCTCCAGAGTTAGTGACAGAAGCGGTGAGCTGACCAATCACTGCCATCAGCTGTACTCCACCTGAGTACGTTCTGATATCAATGCATCTGAAGGCAGGTAAATAGACTGGGGAAAAGCAGAAAGCCACTTGCATGCATTTTATTTTTCAGAAATTAAGACAAATCATTTAATAAAGCAATCTGCAAAGTTTTATAATTTTTCATGCGGGAGTGAAAAAAATAAAAATAAATAAAAAACTTTAGTTACTGAAACCTTCACATTCAGGTACTCCTTTCGAGGACACGGGTCTATGTCCACAACTCTAATCCTTTACCTGTGCTGCTGCTGGAACTTCCAAAGCTTGGTATAAACATCAAAAGTCCTTCCGAAATACGACTGCCATTGTTTCTGTCCGTACTGGGGTAAATCCCTATAAAAACCGGAACATCACATTACCTACAGTGCATTTTGCAAAACGTCATGGGAACAAAACTGGCAGCGGAAAATAAATCAAGGTATTAAGAAAAAAAAATTCAAGTTTTACAGCAAATAATGAAAAGGATGGAGCAGATTAGAATATGTTGCATCCGACAGGATAAAGATATCAGGGGGAAGCGGTGACGCTCGCACCTCCCGGCTCACAGCACAGAACGTGGAGCTAATGGGCGGTGGAAGAGACCATCCCCTTGGCCAATGATGCAGCCCCCTCCCATCTAAATGACCTTATGCTCCACATTGAGAAACGCGGCGTGCTACCTGAGCTCGGGCAGCAAACGAGGAAGACTATGATTATCTGTGTACTTCACCTTGTGCATTTTATTATTTTTTTTTAGCCGGAGGGACCCATGTTACCCTGTCTGGGACGCAGAATTCCTAGCACATTCTCAGCATGTTTTGATTGGCAATGTCCTCCGTCTCTGCCGGCACAAGGCAGCCCGGCGCTGTCACACAGCACCGCCACCTGCGGTGAGGTTTCCATGGAAACAGGCTGCCACTGTGAACAGTTTCCCCAAAAGCCGTAACCCCCCCCCCCCCTCAATCCCCAATACCTTCCGTTACAGTAAGATTAGCTTTAGCTACGGCGTGCCTCAATCACGCACGGGATCCAAATACGTTTTCTACGATTTGGCGGCCATTGGAAACGCGTCAGCTACCTGTCTGCACAATGGGAGCAATTATAACAATATAATGCTCAAAAATAAGAAAAGAGAAGCTAAGAATGATTGCCAGCCTCGCGGAGGCTGCACGGCATAAGTACAAAGCATGCAATTTATCCAGGAACCAAGTGCAACTGATGGAAAATGATGACTCTGGCTCCCACCTTGCACGGCTACATGACACCTAACCTATAAATAGGGGGGCGCAGCTCTCGTCTTGCTCAACAAAAAGCTAGTTGCAAATATCATCCAGCTGTTAAAAGGGGTCGTCCAGTGAACACAAGCCCTGCTGGAAAAATCTGAGCGCACCGCTTGTCATCTCCATAGGAAAAGATGGGAGCGGCTGCTAAGCAAGCGCACTGCCACTCCATTGTAACAGGGATAACAGTTTCCTATTCTGGCGATTGGTGCAGATCGAGAGGTCGGCCCCCCCAATGATCAAAAGGATAACTTTCACTGTACAACCCTTTTAGGTCTGCACAATAATGCAGAAAAATTGCACGGGAATAACATTTTCTCTCTCCATGCCATGCTAATCAATTATCAAATCATATTATTCGAGATCTGTACCGATCAGATTACTCCCAGAATGAATGAGTTATCATTACTGCCCGTTTTCAACGCAATTTCACTACAGCGCACGCATGGTTTTAAATTGCACATGCACTGTTGTGAGGCAAGGCTGGAGACTGACCGTGAAGGGAACTTCAATAACGGCGACACATTGATAGTGCGAGTAAGAAAGCACAGATCACTTGTGCAAATGTACGGCAGGTGATCCAAGGCAGTTAGAGAAGCGAGCCGACGAAGGTCAAGTGCCAGGGGGTACGATTTCCAGCAACGGAAAGCAAATATTACATGTTGAGTATAATGCTAACTTAGAGGGGTGGTCCCTTCTCAGAAAACTTTATGCCATACACAGAACCGCTCAGCGACGGGCTGCATCACGGTCAACATGATGTCAAAAGGACAGACAGGAGAAGGCAAGTAACACCTTGTTTGTTTTTTTTTAAGAACTCACTCAAGTTCTCAGAAAGTTGATAAGCCCAGGTTTATGATACAGATTACCTATCCTTAGGAAAGCTCTGGCAGAATCCGGATGTAGATAGTAATAGGAGCCGAGCAGCACAGCCCTACTCACCAAGTAGTGGACAGTGCTGAGAACAGCAGCTCATCTCCTACCTGTAAAACAGGAGCTGCAGTTCTCAACAGTGGACAAAGCACAAAATACAGTGCATTGTGAAAGTATTTGGCCCCCTTGAACTTTTCTACCTTTTGCCACATTTCTGGCTTCAAACAAAGATTAGTGTTGAGCGAGTATGTTCTGTCCGAGTATGCTCGGGCCGAGCTCTGAGTATTTATAGCTGCTCGGTGAAATGGTTGAATCGCTCCCGTGTGCATGATTTGCGACTGTTTGACAGCTTTATTACATGTGAGGAATGTGTAAGAAATAGACATTCCTCTCATGTAATAAAACAGTTGCAAATCATGCACATGGGAGCGATTCAACCATATAGTTACATATAGTTTATAAGGCCGAAAAAAGACAAGCGTCCATCCAGTTCAGCCTATTTCTTGTGCACTGCAGCTATTCCGCAGCGTTGATCCAGGGGAACGCAAAAAAAAAAAACAAAACAAAAAAAAAAAACATGCGGTATAGGCCAATTGACATCATTGAGGAAAAAATTCACTTCCCGACACCAATCTGGATTAATTAACTATCACTAAGCATAAGATGTAATTTTATTGTTCTCAAGAAAGGCGTCCAGGCCTCTCTTGAATTCATTAAGTGAGTTGGACATCACCACTTCCTCTCCCAGAGAGTTCCAGAGTCTCACGGCTCTGACCGTAAAGAATCCCCTTCTATGCTGGTGCAGGAACCTCCTTTCCTCCAGACGCATAGTGTGCCCCCTCGTCTTTGTCACCATCCTTGGTATAAACAGGTCATGGGAGAGATCTCTGTACTGCCCCCTGATGTATTTATACATGTTTATGAGGTCTCCCCTAAGCCTTCTCTTTTCCAACGTAAATAGGCCTAATTTTGACAACCTCTCTGGGTATTCTAGTCCCTCCATTCCCTTTATTACCTTAGTCGCCCTCCTTTGTACCAGATCACCGATCAGCTATAAATACTCGGAGCTCGGCCCGATCATACTCGGCGAAAGGGTTAATAGAACATACTTGCTCAAAACTAATAAAGATATAAAATTCAAATTTTTTGGGGAAGAATCAACAACAAGTAGGACACAATCGTGAAGTGGAACGAAATTTATTGGATATTTTAAACTTTAACAAATTAAAAACTGAGAAGTGGGGCGTGCAATATTATTCGGCCCCCTTGAGTTAATACTTTGTAGCGCCACCTTTTTGCTGCGATTACAGCTGCAAGTCGCTTGGGGTATGTCTATCAGTTTTGCACATCGAGAGGCTGAAATTCTTGCCCATTCTTCCTTGCAGATCAGCTCGAGCTCATTGAGGTTGGATGGAGGGCGTTT
>NW_027371944.1:0-20431 GCF_046119375.1 Phyllobates terribilis
ATATACCAGAAATGTTTGAAGCTACTGACTGAATGAAAGGAGCTGGCATCTCACTCTCTTTGAATCTTCTTTATCATGCTAGGATTAACAGGAAAAAGCTAAAAATTTCAGAATTGCACCGTGCAATGTGGAGATATTACTGTTTGTGCATTTACAATATTCATTGATTTTTGCCATTGAAAAACATGTTTTTCATATACCAGAAATGTTTGAAGCTACTGACTGAATGAAAGGAGCTGGCATCTCACTCTCTTTGAATCTTCTTTATCATGCTAGGATTAGCAGGAAAAAGCAAAAAATTTCAGAATTGCACCTTGCAATGTGGAGATATTACTGTTTGTGCATTTACAATATTCATTGATTTTTGCCATTGAAAAACATGTTTTTCATATACCAGAAATGTTTGAAGCTACTGACTGAATGAAAGGAGCTGGCATCTCACTCTCTTTGAATCTTCTTTATCATGCTAGGATTAACAGGAAAAAGCTAAAAATTTCAGAATTGCACCGTGCAATGTGGAGATATTACTGTTTGTGCATTTACAATATTCATTGATTTTTGCCATTGAAAAACATGTTTTTCATATACCAGAAATGTTTGAAGCTACTGACTGAATGAAAGGAGCTGGCATCTCACTCTCTTTGAATCTTCTTTATCATGCTAGGATTAGCAGGAAAAAGCAAAAAATTTCAGAATTGCACCTTGCAATGTGGAGATATTACTGTTTGTGCATTTACAATATTCATTGATTTTTGCCATTGAAAAACATGTTTTTCATATACCAGAAATGTTTGAAGCTACTGACTGAATGAAAGGAGCTGGCATCTCACTCTCTTTGAATCTTCTTTATCATGCTAGGATTAACAGGAAAAAGCTAAAAATTTCAGAATTGCACCGTGCAATGTGGAGATATTACTGTTTGTGCATTTACAATATTCATTGATTTTTGCCATTGAAAAACATGTTTTTCATATACCAGAAATGTTTGAAGCTACTGACTGAATGAAAGGAGCTGGCATCTCACTCTCTTTGAATCTTCTTTATCATGCTAGGATTAACAGGAAAAAGCTAAAAATTTCAGAATTGCACCGTGCAATGTGGAGATATTACTGTTTGTGCATTTACAATATTCATTGATTTTTGCCATTGAAAAACATGTTTTTCATATACCAGAAATGTTTGAAGCTACTGACTGAATGAAAGGAGCTGGCATCTCACTCTCTTTGAATCTTCTTTATCATGCTAGGATTAACAGGAAAAAGCTAAAAATTTCAGAATTGCACCGTGCAATGTGGAGATATTACTGTTTGTGCATTTACAATATTCATTGATTTTTGCCATTGAAAAACATGTTTTTCATATACCAGAAATGTTTGAAGCTACTGACTGAATGAAAGGAGCTGGCATCTCACTCTCTTTGAATCTTCTTTATCATGCTAGGATTAACAGGAAAAAGCTAAAAATGTCAGAATTGCACCGTGCAATGTGGAGATATTACTGTTTGTGCATTTACAATATTCATTGATTTTTGCCATTGAAAAACATGTTTTTCATATACCAGAAATGTTTGAAGCTACTGACTGAATGAAAGGAGCTGGCATCTCACTCTCTTTGAATCTTCTTTATCATGCTAGGATTAACAGGAAAAAGCTAAAAATTTCAGAATTGCACCGTGCAATGTGGAGATATTACTGTTTGTGCATTTACAATATTCATTGATTTTTGCCATTGAAAAACATGTTTTTCATATACCAGAAATGTTTGAAGCTACTGACTGAATGAAAGGAGCTGGCATCTCACTCTCTTTGAATCTTCTTTATCATGCTAGGATTAACAGGAAAAAGCTAAAAATTTCAGAATTGCACCGTGCAATGTGGAGATATTACTGTTTGTGCATTTACAATATTCATTGATTTTTGCCATTGAAAAACATGTTTTTCATATACCAGAAATGTTTGAAGCTACTGACTGAATGAAAGGAGCTGGCATCTCACTCTCTTTGAATCTTCTTTATCATGCTAGGATTAACAGGAAAAAGCTAAAAATTTCAGAATTGCACCGTGCAATGTGGAGATATTACTGTTTGTGCATTTACAATATTCATTGATTTTTGCCATTGAAAAACATGTTTTTCATATACCAGAAATGTTTGAAGCTACTGACTGAATGAAAGGAGCTGGCATCTCACTCTCTTTGAATCTTCTTTATCATGCTAGGATTAGCAGGAAAAAGCAAAAAATTTCAGAATTGCACCTTGCAATGTGGAGATATTACTGTTTGTGCATTTACAATATTCATTGATTTTTGCCATTGAAAAACATGTTTTTCATATACCAGAAATGTTTGAAGCTACTGACTGAATGAAAGGAGCTGGCATCTCACTCTCTTTGAATCTTCTTTATCATGCTAGGATTAACAGGAAAAAGCAAAAAATTTCAGAATTGCACCTTGCAATGTGGAGATATTACTGTTTGTGCATTTACAATATTCATTGATTTTTGCCATTGAAAAACATGTTTTTCATATACCAGAAATGTTTGAAGCTACTGACTGAATGAAAGGAGCTGGCATCTCACTCTCTTTGAATCTTCTTTATCATGCTAGGATTAACAGGAAAAAGCTAAAAATTTCAGAATTGCACCGTGCAATGTGGAGATATTACTGTTTGTGCATTTACAATATTCATTGATTTTTGCCATTGAAAAACATGTTTTTCATATACCAGAAATGTTTGAAGCTACTGACTGAATGAGAGGAGCTGGCATCTCACTCTCTTTGAATCTTCTTTATCATGCTAGGATTAGCAGGAAAAAGCAAAAAATTTCAGAATTGCACCTTGCAATGTGGAGATATTACTGTTTGTGCATTTACAATATTCATTGATTTTTGCCATTGAAAAACATGTTTTTCATATACCAGAAATGTTTGAAGCTACTGACTGAATGAAAGGAGCTGGCATCTCACTCTCTTTGAATCTTCTTTATCATGCTAGGATTAACAGGAAAAAGCTAAAAATTTCAGAATTGCACCGTGCAATGTGGAGATATTACTGTTTGTGCATTTACAATATTCATTGATTTTTGCCATTGAAAAACATGTTTTTCATATACCAGAAATGTTTGAAGCTACTGACTGAATGAAAGGAGCTGGCATCTCACTCTCTTTGAATCTTCTTTATCATGCTAGGATTAGCAGGAAAAAGCAAAAAATTTCAGAATTGCACCTTGCAATGTGGAGATATTACTGTTTGTGCATTTACAATATTCATTGATTTTTGCCATTGAAAAACATGTTTTTCATATACCAGAAATGTTTGAAGCTACTGACTGAATGAAAGGAGCTGGCATCTCACTCTCTTTGAATCTTCTTTATCATGCTAGGATTAACAGGAAAAAGCAAAAAATTTCAGAATTGCACCTTGCAATGTGGAGATATTACTGTTTGTGCATTTACAATATTCATTGATTTTTGCCATTGAAAAACATGTTTTTCATATACCAGAAATGTTTGAAGCTACTGACTGAATGAAAGGAGCTGGCATCTCACTCTCTTTGAATCTTCTTTATCATGCTAGGATTAACAGGAAAAAGCTAAAAATTTCAGAATTGCACCGTGCAATGTGGAGATATTACTGTTTGTGCATTTACAATATTCATTGATTTTTGCCATTGAAAAACATGTTTTTCATATACCAGAAATGTTTGAAGCTACTGACTGAATGAAAGGAGCTGGCATCTCACTCTCTTTGAATCTTCTTTATCATGCTAGGATTAGCAGGAAAAAGCAAAAAATTTCAGAATTGCACCTTGCAATGTGGAGATATTACTGTTTGTGCATTTACAATATTCATTGATTTTTGCCATTGAAAAACATGTTTTTCATATACCAGAAATGTTTGAAGCTACTGACTGAATGAAAGGAGCTGGCATCTCACTCTCTTTGAATCTTCTTTATCATGCTAGGATTAACAGGAAAAAGCTAAAAATTTCAGAATTGCACCGTGCAATGTGGAGATATTACTGTTTGTGCATTTACAATATTCATTGATTTTTGCCATTGAAAAACATGTTTTTCATATACCAGAAATGTTTGAAGCTACTGACTGAATGAAAGGAGCTGGCATCTCACTCTCTTTGAATCTTCTTTATCATGCTAGGATTAACAGGAAAAAGCTAAAAATTTCAGAATTGCACCGTGCAATGTGGAGATATTACTGTTTGTGCATTTACAATATTCATTGATTTTTGCCATTGAAAAACATGTTTTTCATATACCAGAAATGTTTGAAGCTACTGACTGAATGAAAGGAGCTGGCATCTCACTCTCTTTGAATCTTCTTTATCATGCTAGGATTAGCAGGAAAAAGCAAAAAATTTCAGAATTGCACCTTGCAATGTGGAGATATTACTGTTTGTGCATTTACAATATTCATTGATTTTTGCCATTGAAAAACATGTTTTTCATATACCAGAAATGTTTGAAGCTACTGACTGAATGAAAGGAGCTGGCATCTCACTCTCTTTGAATCTTCTTTATCATGCTAGGATTAACAGGAAAAAGCAAAAAATTTCAGAATTGCACCTTGCAATGTGGAGATATTACTGTTTGTGCATTTACAATATTCATTGATTTTTGCCATTGAAAAACATGTTTTTCATATACCAGAAATGTTTGAAGCTACTGACTGAATGAAAGGAGCTGGCATCTCACTCTCTTTGAATCTTCTTTATCATGCTAGGATTAACAGGAAAAAGCAAAAAATTTCAGAATTGCACCTTGCAATGTGGAGATATTACTGTTTGTGCATTTACAATATTCATTGATTTTTGCCATTGAAAAACATGTTTTTCATATACCAGAAATGTTTGAAGCTACTGACTGAATGAAAGGAGCTGGCATCTCACTCTCTTTGAATCTTTATCATGCTAGGATTAACAGGAAAAAGCTAAAAATTTCAGAATTGCACCGTGCAATGTGGAGATATTACTGTTTGTGCATTTACAATATTCATTGATTTTTGCCATTGAAAAACATGTTTTTCATATACCAGAAATGTTTGAAGCTACTGACTGAATGAAAGGAGCTGGCATCTCACTCTCTTTGAATCTTCTTTATCATGCTAGGATTAGCAGGAAAAAGCAAAAAATTTCAGAATTGCACCTTGCAATGTGGAGATATTACTGTTTGTGCATTTACAATATTCATTGATTTTTGCCATTGAAAAACATGTTTTTCATATACCAGAAATGTTTGAAGCTACTGACTGAATGAAAGGAGCTGGCATCTCACTCTCTTTGAATCTTCTTTATCATGCTAGGATTAACAGGAAAAAGCTAAAAATTTCAGAATTGCACCGTGCAATGTGGAGATATTACTGTTTGTGCATTTACAATATTCATTGATTTTTGCCATTGAAAAACATGTTTTTCATATACCAGAAATGTTTGAAGCTACTGACTGAATGAAAGGAGCTGGCATCTCACTCTCTTTGAATCTTCTTTATCATGCTAGGATTAACAGGAAAAAGCTAAAAATTTCAGAATTGCACCGTGCAATGTGGAGATATTACTGTTTGTGCATTTACAATATTCATTGATTTTTGCCATTGAAAAACATGTTTTTCATATACCAGAAATGTTTGAAGCTACTGACTGAATGAAAGGAGCTGGCATCTCACTCTCTTTGAATCTTCTTTATCATGCTAGGATTAGCAGGAAAAAGCAAAAAATTTCAGAATTGCACCTTGCAATGTGGAGATATTACTGTTTGTGCATTTACAATATTCATTGATTTTTGCCATTGAAAAACATGTTTTTCATATACCAGAAATGTTTGAAGCTACTGACTGAATGAAAGGAGCTGGCATCTCACTCTCTTTGAATCTTCTTTATCATGCTAGGATTAACAGGAAAAAGCAAAAAATTTCAGAATTGCACCTTGCAATGTGGAGATATTACTGTTTGTGCATTTACAATATTCATTGATTTTTGCCATTGAAAAACATGTTTTTCATATACCAGAAATGTTTGAAGCTACTGACTGAATGAAAGGAGCTGGCATCTCACTCTCTTTGAATCTTCTTTATCATGCTAGGATTAACAGGAAAAAGCTAAAAATTTCAGAATTGCACCGTGCAATGTGGAGATATTACTGTTTGTGCATTTACAATATTCATTGATTTTTGCCATTGAAAAACATGTTTTTCATATACCAGAAATGTTTGAAGCTACTGACTGAATGAAAGGAGCTGGCATCTCACTCTCTTTGAATCTTCTTTATCATGCTAGGATTAGCAGGAAAAAGCAAAAAATTTCAGAATTGCACCTTGCAATGTGGAGATATTACTGTTTGTGCATTTACAATATTCATTGATTTTTGCCATTGAAAAACATGTTTTTCATATACCAGAAATGTTTGAAGCTACTGACTGAATGAAAGGAGCTGGCATCTCACTCTCTTTGAATCTTCTTTATCATGCTAGGATTAACAGGAAAAAGCTAAAAATTTCAGAATTGCACCGTGCAATGTGGAGATATTACTGTTTGTGCATTTACAATATTCATTGATTTTTGCCATTGAAAAACATGTTTTTCATATACCAGAAATGTTTGAAGCTACTGACTGAATGAAAGGAGCTGGCATCTCACTCTCTTTGAATCTTCTTTATCATGCTAGGATTAGCAGGAAAAAGCAAAAAATTTCAGAATTGCACCTTGCAATGTGGAGATATTACTGTTTGTGCATTTACAATATTCATTGATTTTTGCCATTGAAAAACATGTTTTTCATATACCAGAAATGTTTGAAGCTACTGACTGAATGAAAGGAGCTGGCATCTCACTCTCTTTGAATCTTCTTTATCATGCTAGGATTAGCAGGAAAAAGCAAAAAATTTCAGAATTGCACCTTGCAATGTGGAGATATTACTGTTTGTGCATTTACAATATTCATTGATTTTTGCCATTGAAAAACATGTTTTTCATATACCAGAAATGTTTGAAGCTACTGACTGAATGAAAGGAGCTGGCATCTCACTCTCTTTGAATCTTCTTTATCATGCTAGGATTAACAGGAAAAAGCAAAAAATTTCAGAATTGCACCTTGCAATGTGGAGATATTACTGTTTGTGCATTTACAATATTCATTGATTTTTGCCATTGAAAAACATGTTTTTCATATACCAGAAATGTTTGAAGCTACTGACTGAATGAAAGGAGCTGGCATCTCACTCTCTTTGAATCTTCTTTATCATGCTAGGATTAACAGGAAAAAGCTAAAAATTTCAGAATTGCACCGTGCAATGTGGAGATATTACTGTTTGTGCATTTACAATATTCATTGATTTTTGCCATTGAAAAACATGTTTTTCATATACCAGAAATGTTTGAAGCTACTGACTGAATGAAAGGAGCTGGCATCTCACTCTCTTTGAATCTTCTTTATCATGCTAGGATTAGCAGGAAAAAGCAAAAAATTTCAGAATTGCACCTTGCAATGTGGAGATATTACTGTTTGTGCATTTACAATATTCATTGATTTTTGCCATTGAAAAACATGTTTTTCATATACCAGAAATGTTTGAAGCTACTGACTGAATGAAAGGAGCTGGCATCTCACTCTCTTTGAATCTTCTTTATCATGCTAGGATTAACAGGAAAAAGCTAAAAATTTCAGAATTGCACCTTGCAATGTGGAGATATTACTGTTTGTGCATTTACAATATTCATTGATTTTTGCCATTGAAAAACATGTTTTTCATATACCAGAAATGTTTGAAGCTACTGACTGAATGAAAGGAGCTGGCATCTCACTCTCTTTGAATCTTTTTTATCATGCTAGGATTAACAGGAAAAAGCTAAAAATTTCAGAATTGCACCGTGCAATGTGGAGATATTACTGTTTGTGCATTTACAATATTCATTGATTTTTGCCATTGAAAAACATGTTTTTCATATACCAGAAATGTTTGAAGCTACTGACTGAATGAAAGGAGCTGGCATCTCACTCTCTTTGAATCTTCTTTATCATGCTAGGATTAGCAGGAAAAAGCAAAAAATTTCAGAATTGCACCTTGCAATGTGGAGATATTACTGTTTGTGCATTTACAATATTCATTGATTTTTGCCATTGAAAAACATGTTTTTCATATACCAGAAATGTTTGAAGCTACTGACTGAATGAAAGGAGCTGGCATCTCACTCTCTTTGAATCTTCTTTATCATGCTAGGATTAACAGGAAAAAGCAAAAAATTTCAGAATTGCACCTTGCAATGTGGAGATATTACTGTTTGTGCATTTACAATATTCATTGATTTTTGCCATTGAAAAACATGTTTTTCATATACCAGAAATGTTTGAAGCTACTGACTGAATGAAAGGAGCTGGCATCTCACTCTCTTTGAATCTTCTTTATCATGCTAGGATTAACAGGAAAAAGCTAAAAATTTCAGAATTGCACCGTGCAATGTGGAGATATTACTGTTTGTGCATTTACAATATTCATTGATTTTTGCCATTGAAAAACATGTTTTTCATATACCAGAAATGTTTGAAGCTACTGACTGAATGAAAGGAGCTGGCATCTCACTCTCTTTGAATCTTCTTTATCATGCTAGGATTAGCAGGAAAAAGCAAAAAATTTCAGAATTGCACCTTGCAATGTGGAGATATTACTGTTTGTGCATTTACAATATTCATTGATTTTTGCCATTGAAAAACATGTTTTTCATATACCAGAAATGTTTGAAGCTACTGACTGAATGAAAGGAGCTGGCATCTCACTCTCTTTGAATCTTCTTTATCATGCTAGGATTAACAGGAAAAAGCTAAAAATTTCAGAATTGCACCGTGCAATGTGGAGATATTACTGTTTGTGCATTTACAATATTCATTGATTTTTGCCATTGAAAAACATGTTTTTCATATACCAGAAATGTTTGAAGCTACTGACTGAATGAAAGGAGCTGGCATCTCACTCTCTTTGAATCTTCTTTATCATGCTAGGATTAGCAGGAAAAAGCAAAAAATTTCAGAATTGCACCTTGCAATGTGGAGATATTACTGTTTGTGCATTTACAATATTCATTGATTTTTGCCATTGAAAAACATGTTTTTCATATACCAGAAATGTTTGAAGCTACTGACTGAATGAAAGGAGCTGGCATCTCACTCTCTTTGAATCTTCTTTATCATGCTAGGATTAACAGGAAAAAGCAAAAAATTTCAGAATTGCACCTTGCAATGTGGAGATATTACTGTTTGTGCATTTACAATATTCATTGATTTTTGCCATTGAAAAACATGTTTTTCATATACCAGAAATGTTTGAAGCTACTGACTGAATGAAAGGAGCTGGCATCTCACTCTCTTTGAATCTTCTTTATCATGCTAGGATTAACAGGAAAAAGCTAAAAATTTCAGAATTGCACCGTGCAATGTGGAGATATTACTGTTTGTGCATTTACAATATTCATTGATTTTTGCCATTGAAAAACATGTTTTTCATATACCAGAAATGTTTGAAGCTACTGACTGAATGAAAGGAGCTGGCATCTCACTCTCTTTGAATCTTCTTTATCATGCTAGGATTAGCAGGAAAAAGCAAAAAATTTCAGAATTGCACCTTGCAATGTGGAGATATTACTGTTTGTGCATTTACAATATTCATTGATTTTTGCCATTGAAAAACATGTTTTTCATATACCAGAAATGTTTGAAGCTACTGACTGAATGAAAGGAGCTGGCATCTCACTCTCTTTGAATCTTCTTTATCATGCTAGGATTAACAGGAAAAAGCAAAAAATTTCAGAATTGCACCTTGCAATGTGGAGATATTACTGTTTGTGCATTTACAATATTCATTGATTTTTGCCATTGAAAAACATGTTTTTCATATACCAGAAATGTTTGAAGCTACTGACTGAATGAAAGGAGCTGGCATCTCACTCTCTTTGAATCTTTTTTATCATGCTAGGATTAACAGGAAAAAGCTAAAAATTTCAGAATTGCACCGTGCAATGTGGAGATATTACTGTTTGTGCATTTACAATATTCATTGATTTTTGCCATTGAAAAACATGTTTTTCATATACCAGAAATGTTTGAAGCTACTGACTGAATGAAAGGAGCTGGCATCTCACTCTCTTTGAATCTTCTTTATCATGCTAGGATTAGCAGGAAAAAGCAAAAAATTTCAGAATTGCACCTTGCAATGTGGAGATATTACTGTTTGTGCATTTACAATATTCATTGATTTTTGCCATTGAAAAACATGTTTTTCATATACCAGAAATGTTTGAAGCTACTGACTGAATGAAATGAGCTGGCATCTCACTCTCTTTGAATCTTCTTTATCATGCTAGGATTAACAGGAAAAAGCAAAAAATTTCAGAATTGCACCTTTCAATGTGGAGATATTACTCTTTGTGCATTTACAATATTCATTGATTTTTGCCATTGAAAAACATGTTTTTCATATACCAGAAATGTTTGAAGCTACTGACTGAATGAAAGGAGCTGGCATCTCACTCTCTTTGAATCTTCTTTATCATGCTAGTATTAACAGGAAAAAGCTAAAAATTTCAGAATTGCACCGTGCAATGTGGAGATATTACTGTTTGTGCATTTACAATATTCATTGATTTTTGCCATTGAAAAACATGTTTTTCATATACCAGAAATGTTTGAAGCTACTGACTGAATGAAAGGAGCTGGCATCTCACTCTCTTTGAATCTTCTTTATCATGCTAGGATTAGCAGGAAAAAGCAAAAAATTTCAGAATTGCACCTTGCAATGTGGAGATATTACTGTTTGTGCATTTACAATATTCATTGATTTTTGCCATTGAAAAACATGTTTTTCATATACCAGAAATGTTTGAAGCTACTGACTGAATGAAAGGAGCTGGCATCTCACTCTCTTTGAATCTTCTTTATCATGCTAGGATTAACAGGAAAAAGCTAAAAATTTCAGAATTGCACCGTGCAATGTGGAGATATTACTGTTTGTGCATTTACAATATTCATTGATTTTTGCCATTGAAAAACATGTTTTTCATATACCAGAAATGTTTGAAGCTACTGACTGAATGAAAGGAGCTGGCATCTCACTCTCTTTGAATCTTCTTTATCATGCTAGGATTAGCAGGAAAAAGCAAAAAATTTCAGAATTGCACCTTGCAATGTGGAGATATTACTGTTTGTGCATTTACAATATTCATTGATTTTTGCCATTGAAAAACATGTTTTTCATATACCAGAAATGTTTGAAGCTACTGACTGAATGAAAGGAGCTGGCATCTCACTCTCTTTGAATCTTCTTTATCATGCTAGGATTAACAGGAAAAAGCAAAAAATTTCAGAATTGCACCTTGCAATGTGGAGATATTACTGTTTGTGCATTTACAATATTCATTGATTTTTGCCATTGAAAAACATGTTTTTCATATACCAGAAATGTTTGAAGCTACTGACTGAATGAAAGGAGCTGGCATCTCACTCTCTTTGAATCTTCTTTATCATGCTAGGATTAACAGGAAAAAGCTAAAAATTTCAGAATTGCACCGTGCAATGTGGAGATATTACTGTTTGTGCATTTACAATATTCATTGATTTTTGCCATTGAAAAACATGTTTTTCATATACCAGAAATGTTTGAAGCTACTGACTGAATAAAAGGAGCTGGCATCTCACTCTCTTTGAATCTTCTTTATCATGCTAGGATTAGCAGGAAAAAGCAAAAAATTTCAGAATTGCACCTTGCAATGTGGAGATATTACTGTTTGTGCATTTACAATATTCATTGATTTTTGCCATTGAAAAACGTTTTTCATATACCAGAAATGTTTGAAGCTACTGACTGAATGAAAGGAGCTGGCATCTCACTCTCTTTGAATCTTCTTTATCATGCTAGGATTAACAGGAAAAAGCAAAAAATTTCAGAATTGCACCTTGCAATGTGGAGATATTACTGTTTGTGCATTTACAATATTCATTGATTTTTGCCATTGAAAAACATGTTTTTCATATACCAGAAATGTTTGAAGCTACTGACTGAATGAAAGGAGCTGGCATCTCACTCTCTTTGAATCTTTTTTATCATGCTAGGATTAACAGGAAAAAGCTAAAAATTTCAGAATTGCACCGTGCAATGTGGAGATATTACTGTTTGTGCATTTACAATATTCATTGATTTTTGCCATTGAAAAACATGTTTTTCATATACCAGAAATGTTTGAAGCTACTGACTGAATGAAAGGAGCTGGCATCTCACTCTCTTTGAATCTTCTTTATCATGCTAGGATTAACAGGAAAAAGCAAAAAATTTCAGAATTGCACCTTGCAATGTGGAGATATTACTGTTTGTGCATTTACAATATTCATTGATTTTTGCCATTGAAAAACATGTTTTTCATATACCAGAAATGTTTGAAGCTACTGACTGAATGAAAGGAGCTGGCATCTCACTCTCTTTGAATCTTTTTTATCATGCTAGGATTAACAGGAAAAAGCTAAAAATTTCAGAATTGCACCGTGCAATGTGGAGATATTACTGTTTGTGCATTTACAATATTCATTGATTTTTGCCATTGAAAAACATGTTTTTCATATACCAGAAATGTTTGAAGCTACAGACTGAATGAAAGGAGCTGGCATCTCACTCTCTTTGAATCTTCTTTATCATGCTAGGATTAGCAGGAAAAAGCAAAAAATTTCAGAATTGCACCTTGCAATGTGGAGATATTACTGTTTGTGCATTTACAATATTCATTGATTTTTGCCATTGAAAAACATGTTTTTCATATACCAGAAATGTTTGAAGCTACTGACTGAATGAAAGGAGCTGGCATCTCACTCTCTTTGAATCTTCTTTATCATGCTAGGATTAACAGGAAAAAGCAAAAAATTTCAGAATTGCACCTTTCAATGTGGAGATATTACTCTTTGTGCATTTACAATATTCATTGATTTTTGCCATTGAAAAACATGTTTTTCATATACCAGAAATGTTTGAAGCTACTGACTGAATGAAAGGAGCTGGCATCTCACTCTCTTTGAATCTTCTTTATCATGCTAGGATTAACAGGAAAAAGCTAAAAATTTCAGAATTGCACCGTGCAATGTGGAGATATTACTGTTTGTGCATTTACAATATTCATTGATTTTTGCCATTGAAAAACATGTTTTTCATATACCAGAAATGTTTGAAGCTACTGACTGAATGAAAGGAGCTGGCATCTCACTCTCTTTGAATCTTCTTTATCATGCTAGGATTAGCAGGAAAAAGCAAAAAATTTCAGAATTGCACCTTGCAATGTGGAGATATTACTGTTTGTGCATTTACAATATTCATTGATTTTTGCCATTGAAAAACATGTTTTTCATATACCAGAAATGTTTGAAGCTACTGACTGAATGAAAGGAGCTGGCATCTCACTCTCTTTGAATCTTCTTTATCATGCTAGGATTAACAGGAAAAAGCTAAAAATTTCAGAATTGCACCGTGCAATGTGGAGATATTACTGTTTGTGCATTTACAATATTCATTGATTTTTGCCATTGAAAAACATGTTTTTCATATACCAGAAATGTTTGAAGCTACTGACTGAATGAAAGGAGCTGGCATCTCACTCTCTTTGAATCTTCTTTATCATGCTAGGATTAGCAGGAAAAAGCAAAAAATTTCAGAATTGCACCTTGCAATGTGGAGATATTACTGTTTGTGCATTTACAATATTCATTGATTTTTGCCATTGAAAAACATGTTTTTCATATACCAGAAATGTTTGAAGCTACTGACTGAATGAAAGGAGCTGGCATCTCACTCTCTTTGAATCTTCTTTATCATGCTAGGATTAACAGGAAAAAGCAAAAAATTTCAGAATTGCACCTTGCAATGTGGAGATATTACTGTTTGTGCATTTACAATATTCATTGATTTTTGCCATTGAAAAACATGTTTTTCATATACCAGAAATGTTTGAAGCTACTGACTGAATGAAAGGAGCTGGCATCTCACTCTCTTTGAATCTTCTTTATCATGCTAGGATTAACAGGAAAAAGCTAAAAATTTCAGAATTGCACCGTGCAATGTGGAGATATTACTGTTTGTGCATTTACAATATTCATTGATTTTTGCCATTGAAAAACATGTTTTTCATATACCAGAAATGTTTGAAGCTACTGACTGAATGAAAGGAGCTGGCATCTCACTCTCTTTGAATCTTCTTTATCATGCTAGGATTAGCAGGAAAAAGCAAAAAATTTCAGAATTGCACCTTGCAATGTGGAGATATTACTGTTTGTGCATTTACAATATTCATTGATTTTTGCCATTGAAAAACGTTTTTCATATACCAGAAATGTTTGAAGCTACTGACTGAATGAAAGGAGCTGGCATCTCACTCTCTTTGAATCTTCTTTATCATGCTAGGATTAACAGGAAAAAGCAAAAAATTTCAGAATTGCACCTTGCAATGTGGAGATATTACTGTTTGTGCATTTACAATATTCATTGATTTTTGCCATTGAAAAACATGTTTTTCATATACCAGAAATGTTTGAAGCTACTGACTGAATGAAAGGAGCTGGCATCTCACTCTCTTTGAATCTTTTTTATCATGCTAGGATTAACAGGAAAAAGCTAAAAATTTCAGAATTGCACCGTGCAATGTGGAGATATTACTGTTTGTGCATTTACAATATTCATTGATTTTTGCCATTGAAAAACATGTTTTTCATATACCAGAAATGTTTGAAGCTACTGACTGAATGAAAGGAGCTGGCATCTCACTCTCTTTGAATCTTCTTTATCATGCTAGGATTAGCAGGAAAAAGCAAAAAATTTCAGAATTGCACCTTGCAATGTGGAGATATTACTGTTTGTGCATTTACAATATTCATTGATTTTTGCCATTGAAAAACATGTTTTTCATATACCAGAAATGTTTGAAGCTACTGACTGAATGAAAGGAGCTGGCATCTCACTCTCTTTGAATCTTCTTTATCATGCTAGGATTAACAGGAAAAAGCAAAAAATTTCAGAATTGCACCTTGCAATGTGGAGATATTACTGTTTGTGCATTTACAATATTCATTGATTTTTGCCATTGAAAAACATGTTTTTCATATACCAGAAATGTTTGAAGCTACTGACTGAATGAAAGGAGCTGGCATCTCACTCTCTTAGAATCTTCTTTATCATGCTAGGATTAACAGGAAAAAGCTAAAAATTTCAGAATTGCACCGTGCAATGTGGAGATATTACTGTTTGTGCATTTACAATATTCATTGATTTTTGCCATTGAAAAACATGTTTTTCATATACCAGAAATGTTTGAAGCTACTGACTGAATGAAAGGAGCTGGCATCTCACTCTCTTTGAATCTTCTTTATCATGCTAGGATTAGCAGGAAAAAGCAAAAAATTTCAGAATTGCACCTTGCAATGTGGAGATATTACTGTTTGTGCATTTACAATATTCATTGATTTTTGCCATTGAAAAACATGTTTTTCATATACCAGAAATGTTTGAAGCTACTGACTGAATGAAAGGAGCTGGCATCTCACTCTCTTTGAATCTTCTTTATCATGCTAGGATTAACAGGAAAAAGCTAAAAATTTCAGAATTGCACCGTGCAATGTGGAGATATTACTGTTTGTGCATTTACAATATTCATTGATTTTTGCCATTGAAAAACATGTTTTTCATATACCAGAAATGTTTGAAGCTACTGACTGAATGAAAGGAGCTGGCATCTCACTCTCTTTGAATCTTCTTTATCATGCTAGGATTAGCAGGAAAAAGCAAAAAATTTCAGAATTGCACCTTGCAATGTGGAGATATTACTGTTTGTGCATTTACAATATTCATTGATTTTTGCCATTGAAAAACATGTTTTTCATATACCAGAAATGTTTGAAGCTACTGACTGAATGAAAGGAGCTGGCATCTCACTCTCTTTGAATCTTCTTTATCATGCTAGGATTAACAGGAAAAAGCAAAAAATTTCAGAATTGCACCGTGCAATGTGGAGATATTACTGTTTGTGCATTTACAATATTCATTGATTTTTGCCATTGAAAAACATGTTTTTCATATACCAGAAATGTTTGAAGCTACTGACTGAATGAAAGGAGCTGGCATCTCACTCTCTTTGAATCTTCTTTATCATGCTAGGATTAACAGGAAAAAGCTAAAAATTTCAGAATTGCACCGTGCAATGTGGAGATATTACTGTTTGTGCATTTACAATATTCATTGATTTTTGCCATTGAAAAACATGTTTTTCATATACCAGAAATGTTTGAAGCTACTGACTGAATGAAAGGAGCTGGCATCTCACTCTCTTTGAATCTTCTTTATCATGCTAGGATTAACAGGAAAAAGCTAAAAATTTCAGAATTGCACCGTGCAATGTGGAGATATTACTGTTTGTGCATTTACAATATTCATTGATTTTTGCCATTGAAAAACATGTTTTTCATATACCAGAAATGTTTGAAGCTACTGACTGAATGAAAGGAGCTGGCATCTCACTCTCTTTGAATCTTCTTTATCATGCTAGGATTAACAGGAAAAAGCTAAAAATTTCAGAATTGCACCGTGCAATGTGGAGATATTACTGTTTGTGCATTTACAATATTCATTGATTTTTGCCATTGAAAAACATGTTTTTCATATACCAGAAATGTTTGAAGCTACTGACTGAATGAAAGGAGCTGGCATCTCACTCTCTTTGAATCTTCTTTATCATGCTAGGATTAACAGGAAAAAGCTAAAAATTTCAGAATTGCACCGTGCAATGTGGAGATATTACTGTTTGTGCATTTACAATATTCATTGATTTTTGCCATTGAAAAACATGTTTTTCATATACCAGAAATGTTTGAAGCTACTGACTGAATGAAAGGAGCTGGCATCTCACTCTCTTTGAATCTTCTTTATCATGCTAGGATTAACAGGAAAAAGCTAAAAATTTCAGAATTGCACCGTGCAATGTGGAGATATTACTGTTTGTGCATTTACAATATTCATTGATTTTTGCCATTGAAAAACATGTTTTTCATATACCAGAAATGTTTGAAGCTACTGACTGAATGAAAGGAGCTGGCATCTCACTCTCTTTGAATCTTCTTTATCATGCTAGGATTAACAGGAAAAAGCTAAAAATTTCAGAATTGCACCGTGCAATGTGGAGATATTACTGTTTGTGCATTTACAATATTCATTGATTTTTGCCATTGAAAAACATGTTTTTCATATACCAGAAATGTTTGAAGCTACTGACTGAATGAAAGGAGCTGGCATCTCACTCTCTTTGAATCTTCTTTATCATGCTAGGATTAGCAGGAAAAAGCAAAAAATTTCAGAATTGCACCTTGCAATGTGGAGATATTACTGTTTGTGCATTTACAATATTCATTGATTTTTGCCATTGAAAAACATGTTTTTCATATACCAGAAATGTTTGAAGCTACTGACTGAATGAAAGGAGCTGGCATCTCACTCTCTTTGAATCTTCTTTATCATGCTAGGATTAACAGGAAAAAGCAAAAAATTTCAGAATTGCACCTTGCAATGTGGAGATATTACTGTTTGTGCATTTACAATATTCATTGATTTTTGCCATTGAAAAACATGTTTTTCATATACCAGAAATGTTTGAAGCTACTGACTGAATGAAAGGAGCTGGCATCTCACTCTCTTTGAATCTTCTTTATCATGCTAGGATTAACAGGAAAAAGCTAAAAATTTCAGAATTGCACCGTGCAATGTGGAGATATTACTGTTTGTGCATTTACAATATTCATTGATTTTTGCCATTGAAAAACATGTTTTTCATATACCAGAAATGTTTGAAGCTACTGACTGAATGAAAGGAGCTGGCATCTCACTCTCTTTGAATCTTCTTTATCATGCTAGGATTAACAGGAAAAAGCTAAAAATTTCAGAATTGCACCGTGCAATGTGGAGATATTACTGTTTGTGCATTTACAATATTCATTGATTTTTGCCATTGAAAAACATGTTTTTCATATACCAGAAATGTTTGAAGCTACTGACTGAATGAAAGGAGCTGGCATCTCACTCTCTTTGAATCTTCTTTATCATGCTAGGATTAACAGGAAAAAGCTAAAAATTTCAGAATTGCACCGTGCAATGTGGAGATATTACTGTTTGTGCATTTACAATATTCATTGATTTTTGCCATTGAAAAACATGTTTTTCATATACCAGAAATGTTTGAAGCTACTGACTGAATGAAAGGAGCTGGCATCTCACTCTCTTTGAATCTTCTTTATCATGCTAGGATTAACAGGAAAAAGCTAAAAATTTCAGAATTGCACCGTGCAATGTGGAGATATTACTGTTTGTGCATTTACAATATTCATTGATTTTTGCCATTGAAAAACATGTTTTTCATATACCAGAAATGTTTGAAGCTACTGACTGAATGAAAGGAGCTGGCATCTCACTCTCTTTGAATCTTCTTTATCATGCTAGGATTAACAGGAAAAAGCTAAAAATTTCAGAATTGCACCGTGCAATGTGGAGATATTACTGTTTGTGCATTTACAATATTCATTGATTTTTGCCATTGAAAAACATGTTTTTCATATACCAGAAATGTTTGAAGCTACTGACTGAATGAAAGGAGCTGGCATCTCACTCTCTTTGAATCTTCTTTATCATGCTAGGATTAGCAGGAAAAAGCAAAAAATTTCAGAATTGCACCTTGCAATGTGGAGATATTACTGTTTGTGCATTTACAATATTCATTGATTTTTGCCATTGAAAAACATGTTTTTCATATACCAGAAATGTTTGAAGCTACTGACTGAATGAAAGGAGCTGGCATCTCACTCTCTTTGAATCTTCTTTATCATGCTAGGATTAACAGGAAAAAGCAAAAAATTTCAGAATTGCACCTTGCAATGTGGAGATATTACTGTTTGTGCATTTACAATATTCATTGATTTTTGCCATTGAAAAACATGTTTTTCATATACCAGAAATGTTTGAAGCTACTGACTGAATGAAAGGAGCTGGCATCTCACTCTCTTTGAATCTTCTTTATCATGCTAGGATTAACAGGAAAAAGCTAAAAATTTCAGAATTGCACCGTGCAATGTGGAGATATTACTGTTTGTGCATTTACAATATTCATTGATTTTTGCCATTGAAAAACATGTTTTTCATATACCAGAAATGTTTGAAGCTACTGACTGAATGAGAGGAGCTGGCATCTCACTCTCTTTGAATCTTCTTTATCATGCTAGGATTAGCAGGAAAAAGCAAAAAATTTCAGAATTGCACCTTGCAATGTGGAGATATTACTGTTTGTGCATTTACAATATTCATTGATTTTTGCCATTGAAAAACATGTTTTTCATATACCAGAAATGTTTGAAGCTACTGACTGAATGAAAGGAGCTGGCATCTCACTCTCTTTGAATCTTCTTTATCATGCTAGGATTAACAGGAAAAAGCTAAAAATTTCAGAATTGCACCGTGCAATGTGGAGATATTACTGTTTGTGCATTTACAATATTCATTGATTTTTGCCATTGAAAAACATGTTTTTCATATACCAGAAATGTTTGAAGCTACTGACTGAATGAAAGGAGCTGGCATCTCACTCTCTTTGAATCTTCTTTATCATGCTAGGATTAGCAGGAAAAAGCAAAAAATTTCAGAATTGCACCTTGCAATGTGGAGATATTACTGTTTGTGCATTTACAATATTCATTGATTTTTGCCATTGAAAAACATGTTTTTCATATACCAGAAATGTTTGAAGCTACTGACTGAATGAAAGGAGCTGGCATCTCACTCTGAATCTTCTTTATCATGCTAGGATTAACAGGAAAAAGCAAAAAATTTCAGAATTGCACCTTGCAATGTGGAGATATTACTGTTTGTGCATTTACAATATTCATTGATTTTTGCCATTGAAAAACATGTTTTTCATATACCAGAAATGTTTGAAGCTACTGACTGAATGAAAGGAGCTGGCATCTCACTCTCTTTGAATCTTCTTTATCATGCTAGGATTAACAGGAAAAAGCTAAAAATTTCAGAATTGCACCGTGCAATGTGGAGATATTACTGTTTGTGCATTTACAATATTCATTGATTTTTGCCATTGAAAAACATGTTTTTCATATACCAGAAATGTTTGAAGCTACTGACTGAATGAAAGGAGCTGGCATCTCACTCTCTTTGAATCTTCTTTATCATGCTAGGATTAGCAGGAAAAAGCAAAAAATTTCAGAATTGCACCTTGCAATGTGGAGATATTACTGTTTGTGCATTTACAATATTCATTGATTTTTGCCATTGAAAAACATGTTTTTCATATACCAGAAATGTTTGAAGCTACTGACTGAATGAAAGGAGCTGGCATCTCACTCTCTTTGAATCTTCTTT
>NW_027371945.1:0-20423 GCF_046119375.1 Phyllobates terribilis
ACCAGAAATGTTTGAAGCTACTGACTGAATGAAAGGAGCTGGCATCTCACTCTCTTTGAATCTTCTTTATCATGCTAGGATTAACAGGAAAAAGCTAAAAATTTCAGAATTGCACCGTGCAATGTGGAGATATTACTGTTTGTGCATTTACAATATTCATTGATTTTTGCCATTGAAAAACATGTTTTTCATATACCAGAAATGTTTGAAGCTACTGACTGAATGAAAGGAGCTGGCATCTCACTCTCTTTGAATCTTCTTTATCATGCTAGGATTAGCAGGAAAAAGCAAAAAATTTCAGAATTGCACCTTGCAATGTGGAGATATTACTGTTTGTGCATTTACAATATTCATTGATTTTTGCCATTGAAAAACATGTTTTTCATATACCAGAAATGTTTGAAGCTACTGACTGAATGAAAGGAGCTGGCATCTCACTCTCTTTGAATCTTCTTTATCATGCTAGGATTAACAGGAAAAAGCTAAAAATTTCAGAATTGCACCGTGCAATGTGGAGATATTACTGTTTGTGCATTTACAATATTCATTGATTTTTGCCATTGAAAAACATGTTTTTCATATACCAGAAATGTTTGAAGCTACTGACTGAATGAAAGGAGCTGGCATCTCACTCTCTTTGAATCTTCTTTATCATGCTAGGATTAGCAGGAAAAAGCAAAAAATTTCAGAATTGCACCTTGCAATGTGGAGATATTACTGTTTGTGCATTTACAATATTCATTGATTTTTGCCATTGAAAAACATGTTTTTCATATACCAGAAATGTTTGAAGCTACTGACTGAATGAAAGGAGCTGGCATCTCACTCTCTTTGAATCTTCTTTATCATGCTAGGATTAACAGGAAAAAGCAAAAAATTTCAGAATTGCACCTTGCAATGTGGAGATATTACTGTTTGTGCATTTACAATATTCATTGATTTTTGCCATTGAAAAACATGTTTTTCATATACCAGAAATGTTTGAAGCTACTGACTGAATGAAAGGAGCTGGCATCTCACTCTCTTTGAATCTTCTTTATCATGCTAGGATTAACAGGAAAAAGCTAAAAATTTCAGAATTGCACCGTGCAATGTGGAGATATTACTGTTTGTGCATTTACAATATTCATTGATTTTTGCCATTGAAAAACATGTTTTTCATATACCAGAAATGTTTGAAGCTACTGACTGAATGAAAGGAGCTGGCATCTCACTCTCTTTGAATCTTCTTTATCATGCTAGGATTAGCAGGAAAAAGCAAAAAATTTCAGAATTGCACCTTGCAATGTGGAGATATTACTGTTTGTGCATTTACAATATTCATTGATTTTTGCCATTGAAAAACATGTTTTTCATATACCAGAAATGTTTGAAGCTACTGACTGAATGAAAGGAGCTGGCATCTCACTCTCTTTGAATCTTCTTTATCATGCTAGGATTAACAGGAAAAAGCTAAAAATTTCAGAATTGCACCGTGCAATGTGGAGATATTACTGTTTGTGCATTTACAATATTCATTGATTTTTGCCATTGAAAAACATGTTTTTCATATACCAGAAATGTTTGAAGCTACTGACTGATTGAAAGGAGCTGGCATCTCACTCTCTTTGAATCTTCTTTATCATGCTAGGATTAGCAGGAAAAAGCAAAAAATTTCAGAATTGCACCTTGCAATGTGGAGATATTACTGTTTGTGCATTTACAATATTCATTGATTTTTGCCATTGAAAAACATGTTTTTCATATACCAGAAATGTTTGAAGCTACTGACTGAATGAAAGGAGCTGGCATCTCACTCTCTTTGAATCTTCTTTATCATGCTAGGATTAACAGGAAAAAGCAAAAAATTTCAGAATTGCACCTTGCAATGTGGAGATATTACTGTTTGTGCATTTACAATATTCATTGATTTTTGCCATTGAAAAACATGTTTTTCATATACCAGAAATGTTTGAAGCTACTGACTGAATGAAAGGAGCTGGCATCTCACTCTCTTTGAATCTTCTTTATCATGCTAGGATTAACAGGAAAAAGCTAAAAATTTCAGAATTGCACCGTGCAATGTGGAGATATTACTGTTTGTGCATTTACAATATTCATTGATTTTTGCCATTGAAAAACATGTTTTTCATATACCAGAAATGTTTGAAGCTACTGACTGAATGAAAGGAGCTGGCATCTCACTCTCTTTGAATCTTCTTTATCATGCTAGGATTAGCAGGAAAAAGCAAAAAATTTCAGAATTGCACCTTGCAATGTGGAGATATTACTGTTTGTGCATTTACAATATTCATTGATTTTTGCCATTGAAAAACATGTTTTTCATATACCAGAAATGTTTGAAGCTACTGACTGAATGAAAGGAGCTGGCATCTCACTCTCTTTGAATCTTCTTTATCATGCTAGGATTAACAGGAAAAAGCAAAAAATTTCAGAATTGCACCTTGCAATGTGGAGATATTACTGTTTGTGCATTTACAATATTCATTGATTTTTGCCATTGAAAAACATGTTTTTCATATACCAGAAATGTTTGAAGCTACTGACTGAATGAAAGGAGCTGGCATCTCACTCTCTTTGAATCTTCTTTATCATGCTAGGATTAACAGGAAAAAGCTAAAAATTTCAGAATTGCACCTTGCAATATGGAGATATTACTGTTTGTGCATTTACAATATTCATTGATTTTTGCCATTGAAAAACATGTTTTTCATATACCAGAAATGTTTGAAGCTACTGACTGAATGAAAGGAGCTGGCATCTCACTCTCTTTGAATCTTCTTTATCATGCTAGGATTAACAGGAAAAAGCAAAAAATTTCAGAATTGCACCTTGCAATGTGGAGATATTACTGTTTGTGCATTTACAATATTCATTGATTTTTGCCATTGAAAAACATGTTTTTCATATACCAGAAATGTTTGAAGCTACTGACTGAATGAAAGGAGCTGGCATCTCACTCTCTTTGAATCTTCTTTATCATGCTAGGATTAACAGGAAAAAGCAAAAAATTTCAGAATTGCACCTTGCAATGTGGAGATATTACTGTTTGTGCATTTACAATATTCATTGATTTTTGCCATTGAAAAACATGTTTTTCATATACCAGAAATGTTTGAAGCTACTGACTGAATGAAAGGAGCTGGCATCTCACTCTCTTTGAATCTTCTTTATCATGCTAGGATTAACAGGAAAAACCTAAAAATTTCAGAATTGCACCTTGCAATGTGGAGATATTACTGTTTGTGCATTTACAATATTCATTGATTTTTGCCATTGAAAAACATGTTTTTCATATACCAGAAATGTTTGAAGCTACTGACTGAATGAAAGGAGCTGGCATCTCACTCTCTTTGAATCTTCTTTATCATGCTAGGATTAACAGGAAAAAGCAAAAAATTTCAGAATTGCACCTTGCAATGTGGAGATATTACTGTTTGTGCATTTACAATATTCATTGATTTTTGCCATTGAAAAACATGTTTTTCATATACCAGAAATGTTTGAAGCTACTGACTGAATGAAAGGAGCTGGCATCTCACTCTCTTTGAATCTTCTTTATCATGCTAGGATTAACAGGAAAAAGCAAAAAATTTCAGAATTGCACCGTGCAATGGTGGAGATATTACTGTTTGTGCATTTACAATATTCATTGATTTTTGCCATTGAAAAACATGTTTTTCATATACCAGAAATGTTTGAAGCTAATGACTGAATGAAAGGAGCTGGCATCTCACTCTCTTTGAATCTTCTTTATCATGCTAGGATTACCAGGAAAAAGCTAAAAATTTCAGAATTTCACCGTGCAATGTGGAGATATTACTGTTTGTGCATTTACAATATTCATTGATTTTTGCCATTGAAAAACATGTTTTTCATATACCAGAAATGTTTGAAGCTACTGACTGAATGAAAGGAGCTGGCATCTCACTCTCTTTGAATCTTCTTTATCATGCTAGGATTAGCAGGAAAAAGCAAAAAATTTCAGAATTGCACCTTGCAATGTGGAGATATTACTGTTTGTGCATTTACAATATTCATTGATTTTTGCCATTGAAAAACATGTTTTTCATATACCAGAAATGTTTGAAGCTACTGACTGAATGAAAGGAGCTGGCATCTCACTCTCTTTGAATCTTCTTTATCATGCTAGGATTAACAGGAAAAAGCTAAAAATTTCAGAATTGCACTGTGCAATGTGGAGATATTACTGTTTGTGCATTTACAATATTCATTGATTTTTGCCATTGAAAAACATGTTTTTCATATACCAGAAATGTTTGAAGCTACTGACTGAATGAAAGGAGCTGGCATCTCACTCTCTTTGAATCTTCTTTATCATGCTAGGATTAGCAGGAAAAAGCAAAAAATTTCAGAATTGCACCTTGCAATGTGGAGATATTACTGTTTGTGCATTTACAATATTCATTGATTTTTGCCATTGAAAAACATGTTTTTCATATACCAGAAATGTTTGAAGCTACTGACTGAATGAAAGGAGCTGGCATCTCACTCTCTTTGAATCTTCTTTATCATGCTAGGATTAACAGGAAAAAGCAAAAAATTTCAGAATTGCACCTTGCAATGTGGAGATATTACTGTTTGTGCATTTACAATATTCATTGATTTTTGCCATTGAAAAACATGTTTTTCATATACCAGAAATGTTTGAAGCTACTGACTGAATGAAAGGAGCTGGCATCTCACTCTCTTTGAATCTTTATCATGCTAGGATTAACAGGAAAAGCTAAAAATTTCAGAATTGCACCGTGCAATGTGGAGATATTACTGTTTGTGCATTTACAATATTCATTGATTTTTGCCATTGAAAAACATGTTTTTCATATACCAGAAATGTTTGAAGCTACTGACTGAATGAAAGGAGCTGGCATCTCACTCTCTTTGAATCTTCTTTATCATGCTAGGATTAGCAGGAAAAAGCAAAAAATTTCAGAATTGCACCTTGCAATGTGGAGATATTACTGTTTGTGCATTTACAATATTCATTGATTTTTGCCATTGAAAAACATGTTTTTCATATACCAGAAATGTTTGAAGCTACTGACTGAATGAAAGGAGCTGGCATCTCACTCTCTTTGAATCTTCTTTATCATGCTAGGATTAACAGGAAAAAGCTAAAAATTTCAGAATTGCACCGTGCAATGTGGAGATATTACTGTTTGTGCATTTACAATATTCATTGATTTTTGCCATTGAAAAACATGTTTTTCATATACCAGAAATGTTTGAAGCTACTGACTGAATGAAAGGAGCTGGCATCTCACTCTCTTTGAATCTTCTTTATCATGCTAGGATTAGCAGGAAAAAGCAAAAAATTTCAGAATTGCACCTTGCAATGTGGAGATATTACTGTTTGTGCATTTACAATATTCATTGATTTTTGCCATTGAAAAACATGTTTTTCATATACCAGAAATGTTTGAAGCTACTGACTGAATGAAAGGAGCTGGCATCTCACTCTCTTTGAATCTTCTTTATCATGCTAGGATTAACAGGAAAAAGCAAAAAATTTCAGAATTGCACCTTGCAATGTGGAGATATTACTGTTTGTGCATTTACAATATTCATTGATTTTTGCCATTGAAAAACATGTTTTTCATATACCAGAAATGTTTGAAGCTACTGACTGAATGAAAGGAGCTGGCATCTCACTCTCTTTGAATCTTCTTTATCATGCTAGGATTAACAGGAAAAAGCTAAAAATTTCAGAATTGCACCGTGCAATGTGGAGATATTACTGTTTGTGCATTTACAATATTCATTGATTTTTGCCATTGAAAAACATGTTTTTCATATACCAGAAATGTTTGAAGCTACTGACTGAATGAAAGGAGCTGGCATCTCACTCTCTTTGAATCTTCTTTATCATGCTAGGATTAGCAGGAAAAAGCAAAAAATTTCAGAATTGCACCTTGCAATGTGGAGATATTACTGTTTGTGCATTTACAATATTCATTGATTTTTGCCATTGAAAAACATGTTTTTCATATACCAGAAATGTTTGAAGCTACTGACTGAATGAAAGGAGCTGGCATCTCACTCTCTTTGAATCTTCTTTATCATGCTAGGATTAGCAGGAAAAAGCAAAAAATTTCAGAATTGCACCTTGCAATGTGGAGATATTACTGTTTGTGCATTTACAATATTCATTGATTTTTGCCATTGAAAAACATGTTTTTCATATACCAGAAATGTTTGAAGCTACTGACTGAATGAAAGGAGCTGGCATCTCACTCTCTTTGAATCTTCTTTATCATGCTAGGATTAACAGGAAAAAGCTAAAAATTTCAGAATTGCACTGTGCAATGTGGAGATATTACTGTTTGTGCATTTACAATATTCATTGATTTTTGCCATTGAAAAACATGTTTTTCATATACCAGAAATGTTTGAAGCTACTGACTGAATGAAAGGAGCTGGCATCTCACTCTCTTTGAATCTTCTTTATCATGCTAGGATTAGCAGGAAAAAGCAAAAAATTTCAGAATTGCACCTTGCAATGTGGAGATATTACTGTTTGTGCATTTACAATATTCATTGATTTTTGCCATTGAAAAACATGTTTTTCATATACCAGAAATGTTTGAAGCTACTGACTGAATGAAAGGAGCTGGCATCTCACTCTCTTTGAATCTTCTTTATCATGCTAGGATTAACAGGAAAAAGCAAAAAATTTCAGAATTGCACCTTGCAATGTGGAGATATTACTGTTTGTGCATTTACAATATTCATTGATTTTTGCCATTGAAAAACATGTTTTTCATATACCAGAAATGTTTGAAGCTACTGACTGAATGAAAGGAGCTGGCATCTCACTCTCTTTGAATCTTTATCATGCTAGGATTAACAGGAAAAAGCTAAAAATTTCAGAATTGCACCGTGCAATGTGGAGATATTACTGTTTGTGCATTTACAATATTCATTGATTTTTGCCATTGAAAAACATGTTTTTCATATACCAGAAATGTTTGAAGCTACTGACTGAATGAAAGGAGCTGGCATCTCACTCTCTTTGAATCTTCTTTATCATGCTAGGATTAGCAGGAAAAAGCAAAAAATTTCAGAATTGCACCTTGCAATGTGGAGATATTACTGTTTGTGCATTTACAATATTCATTGATTTTTGCCATTGAAAAACATGTTTTTCATATACCAGAAATGTTTGAAGCTACTGACTGAATGAAAGGAGCTGGCATCTCACTCTCTTTGAATCTTCTTTATCATGCTAGGATTAACAGGAAAAAGCTAAAAATTTCAGAATTGCACCGTGCAATGTGGAGATATTACTGTTTGTGCATTTACAATATTCATTGATTTTTGCCATTGAAAAACATGTTTTTCATATACCAGAAATGTTTGAAGCTACTGACTGAATGAAAGGAGCTGGCATCTCACTCTCTTTGAATCTTCTTTATCATGC
The DNA here is from genome assembly GCF_046119375.1 of Phyllobates terribilis. Lineage (NCBI taxonomy): Eukaryota > Metazoa > Chordata > Amphibia > Anura > Dendrobatidae > Phyllobates > Phyllobates terribilis. Next base: position 7,442 of record NW_027371945.1, read on the forward strand.
TAGGATTAGCAGGAAAAAGCAAAAAATTTCAGAATTGCACCTTGCAATGTGGAGATATTACTGTTTGTGCATTTACAATATTCATTGATTTTTGCCATTGAAAAACATGTTTTTCATATACCAGAAATGTTTGAAGCTACTGACTGAATGAAAGGAGCTGGCATCTCACTCTGAATCTTCTTTATCATGCTAGGATTAACAGGAAAAAGCAAAAAATTTCAGAATTGCACCTTGCAATGTGGAGATATTACTGTTTGTGCATTTACAATATTCATTGATTTTTGCCATTGAAAAACATGTTTTTCATATACCAGAAATGTTTGAAGCTACTGACTGAATGAAAGGAGCTGGCATCTCACTCTCTTTGAATCTTCTTTATCATGCTAGGATTAACAGGAAAAAGCTAAAAATTTCAGAATTGCACCGTGCAATGTGGAGATATTACTGTTTGTGCATTTACAATATTCATTGATTTTTGCCATTGAAAAACATGTTTTTCATATACCAGAAATGTTTGAAGCTACTGACTGAATGAAAGGAGCTGGCATCTCACTCTCTTTGAATCTTCTTTATCATGCTAGGATTAGCAGGAAAAAGCAAAAAATTTCAGAATTGCACCTTGCAATGTGGAGATATTACTGTTTGTGCATTTACAATATTCATTGATTTTTGCCATTGAAAAACATGTTTTTCATATACCAGAAATGTTTGAAGCTACTGACTGAATGAAAGGAGCTGGCATCTCACTCTCTTTGAATCTTCTTTATCATGCTAGGATTAACAGGAAAAAGCTAAAAATTTCAGAATTGCACCGTGCAATGTGGAGATATTACTGTTTGTGCATTTACAATATTCATTGATTTTTGCCATTGAAAAACATGTTTTTCATATACCAGAAATGTTTGAAGCTACTGACTGAATGAAAGGAGCTGGCATCTCACTCTCTTTGAATCTTCTTTATCATGCTAGGATTAGCAGGAAAAAGCAAAAAATTTCAGAATTGCACCTTGCAATGTGGAGATATTACTGTTTGTGCATTTACAATATTCATTGATTTTTGCCATTGAAAAACATGTTTTTCATATACCAGAAATGTTTGAAGCTACTGACTGAATGAAAGGAGCTGGCATCTCACTCTCTTTGAATCTTCTATATCATGCTAGGATTAACAGGAAAAAGCAAAAAATTTCAGAATTGCACCTTGCAATGTGGAGATATTACTGTTTGTGCATTTACAATATTCATTGATTTTTGCCATTGAAAAACATGTTTTTCATATACCAGAAATGTTTGAAGCTACTGACTGAATGAAAGGAGCTGGCATCTCACTCTCTTTGAATCTTCTTTATCATGCTAGGATTAACAGGAAAAAGCTAAAAATTTCAGAATTGCACCGTGCAATGTGGAGATATTACTGTTTGTGCATTTACAATATTCATTGATTTTTGCCATTGAAAAACATGTTTTTCATATACCAGAAATGTTTGAAGCTACTGACTGAATGAAAGGAGCTGGCATCTCACTCTCTTTGAATCTTCTTTATCATGCTAGGATTAACAGGAAAAAGCTAAAAATTTCAGAATTGCACCGTGCAATGTGGAGATATTACTGTTTGTGCATTTACAATATTCATTGATTTTTGCCATTGAAAAACATGTTTTTCATATACCAGAAATGTTTGAAGCTACTGACTGAATGAAAGGAGCTGGCATCTCACTCTCTTTGAATCTTCTTTATCATGCTAGGATTAGCAGGAAAAAGCAAAAAATTTCAGAATTGCACCTTGCAATGTGGAGATATTACTGTTTGTGCATTTACAATATTCATTGATTTTTGCCATTGAAAAACATGTTTTTCATATACCAGAAATGTTTGAAGCTAATGACTGAATGAAAGGAGCTGGCATCTCACTCTCTTTGAATCTTCTTTATCATGCTAGGATTAACAGGAAAAAGCTAAAAATTTCAGAATTGCACCGTGCAATGTGGAGATATTACTGTTTGTGCATTTACAATATTCATTGATTTTTGCCATTGAAAAACATGTTTTTCATATACCAGAAATGTTTGAAGCTACTGACTGAATGAAAGGAGCTGGCATCTCACTCTCTTTGAATCTTCTTTATCATGCTAGGATTAGCAGGAAAAAGCAAAAAATTTCAGAATTGCACCTTGCAATGTGGAGATATTACTGTTTGTGCATTTACAATATTCATTGATTTTTGCCATTGAAAAACATGTTTTTCATATACCAGAAATGTTTGAAGCTACTGACTGAATGAAAGGAGCTGGCATCTCACTCTCTTTGAATCTTCTTTATCATGCTAGGATTAACAGGAAAAAGCTAAAAATTTCAGAATTGCACCGTGCAATGTGGAGATATTACTGTTTGTGCATTTACAATATTCATTGATTTTTGCCATTGAAAAACATGTTTTTCATATACCAGAAATGTTTGAAGCTACTGACTGAATGAAAGGAGCTGGCATCTCACTCTCTTTGAATCTTCTTTATCATGCTAGGATTAGCAGGAAAAAGCAAAAAATTTCAGAATTGCACCTTGCAATGTGGAGATATTATTGTTTGTGCATTTACAATATTCATTGATTTTTGCCATTGAAAAACATGTTTTTCATATACCAGAAATGTTTGAAGCTACTGACTGAATGAAAGGAGCTGGCATCTCACTCTCTTTGAATCTTCTTTATCATGCTAGGATTAACAGGAAAAAGCAAAAAATTTCAGAATTGCACCTTGCAATGTGGAGATATTACTGTTTGTGCATTTACAATATTCATTGATTTTTGCCATTGAAAAACATGTTTTTCATATACCAGAAATGTTTGAAGCTACTGACTGAATGAAAGGAGCTGGCATCTCACTCTCTTTGAATCTTCTTTATCATGCTAGGATTAACAGGAAAAAGCTAAAAATTTCAGAATTGCACCGTGCAATGTGGAGATATTACTGTTTGTGCATTTACAATATTCATTGATTTTTGCCATTGAAAAACATGTTTTTCATATACCAGAAATGTTTGAAGCTACTGACTGAATGAAAGGAGCTGGCATCTCACTCTCTTTGAATCTTCTTTATCATGCTAGGATTAGCAGGAAAAAGCAAAAAATTTCAGAATTGCACCTTGCAATGTGGAGATATTACTGTTTGTGCATTTACAATATTCATTGATTTTTGCCATTGAAAAACATGTTTTTCATATACCAGAAATGTTTGAAGCTACTGACTGAATGAAAGGAGCTGGCATCTCACTCTGAATCTTCTTTATCATGCTAGGATTAACAGGAAAAAGCAAAAAATTTCAGAATTGCACCTTGCAATGTGGAGATATTACTGTTTGTGCATTTACAATATTCATTGATTTTTGCCATTGAAAAACATGTTTTTCATATACCAGAAATGTTTGAAGCTACTGAGTGAATTAAAGGAGCTGGCATCTCACTCTCTTTGAATCTTCTTTATCATGCTAGTATTAACAGGAAAAAGCTAAAAATTTCAGAATTGCACCTTGCAATGTGGAGATATTACTGTTTGTGCATTTACAATATTCATTGATTTTTGCCATTGAAAAACATGTTTTTCATATACCAGAAATGTTTGAAGCTACTGACTGAATGAAAGGAGCTGGCATCTCACTCTCTTTGAATCTTCTTTATCATGCTAGGATTAACAGGAAAAAGCAAAAAATTTCAGAATTGCACCGTGCAATGTGGAGATATTACTGTTTGTGCATTTACAATATTCATTGATTTTTGCCATTGAAAAACATGTTTTTCATATACCAGAAATGTTTGAAGCTAATGACTGAATGAAAGGAGCTGGCATCTCACTCTCTTTGAATCTTCTTTATCATGCTAGGATTAACAGGAAAAAGCTAAAAATTTCAGAATTGCACCGTGCAATGTGGAGATATTACTCTTTGTGCATTTACAATATTCATTGATTTTTGCCATTGAAAAACATGTTTTTCATATACCAGAAATGTTTGAAGCTACTGACTGAATGAAAGGAGCTGGCATCTCACTCTCTTTGAATGTTCTTTATCATGCTAGGATTAACAGGAAAAAGCTAAAAATTTCAGAATTGCACCGTGCAATGTGGAGATATTACTGTTTGTGCATTTACAATATTCATTGATTTTTGCCATTGAAAAACATGTTTTTCATATACCAGAAATGTTTGAAGCTACTGACTGAATGAAATGAGCTGGCATCTCACTCTCTTTGAATCTTCTTTATCATGCTAGGATTAGCAGGAAAAAGCAAAAAATTTCAGAATTGCACCTTGCAATGTGGAGATATTACTGTTTGTGCATTTACAATATTCATTGATTTTTGCCATTGAAAAACATGTTTTTCATATACCAGAAATGTTTGAAGCTACTGACTGAATGAAAGGAGCTGGCATCTCACTCTCTTTGAATCTTCTTTATCATGCTAGGATTAACAGGAAAAAGCAAAAAATTTCAGAATTGCACCTTGCAATGTGGAGATATTACTGTTTGTGCATTTACAATATTCATTGATTTTTGCCATTGAAAAACATGTTTTTCATATACCAGAAATGTTTGAAGCTACTGACTGAATGAAAGGAGCTGGCATCTCACTCTCTTTGAATCTTTATCATGCTAGGATTAACAGGAAAAAGCTAAAAATTTCAGAATTGCACCGTGCAATGTGGAGATATTACTGTTTGTGCATTTACAATATTCATTGATTTTTGCCATTGAAAAACATGTTTTTCATATACCAGAAATGTTTGAAGCTACTGACTGAATGAAAGGAGCTGGCATCTCACTCTCTTTGAATCTTCTTTATCATGCTAGGATTAGCAGGAAAAAGCAAAAAATTTCAGAATTGCACCTTGCAATGTGGAGATATTACTGTTTGTGCATTTACAATATTCATTGATTTTTGCCATTGAAAAACATGTTTTTCATATACCAGAAATGTTTGAAGCTACTGACTGAATGAAAGGAGCTGGCATCTCACTCTCTTTGAATCTTCTTTATCATGCTAGGATTAACAGGAAAAAGCTAAAAATTTCAGAATTGCACCGTGCAATGTGGAGATATTACTGTTTGTGGATTTACAATATTCATTGATTTTTGCCATTGAAAAACATGTTTTTCATATACCAGAAATGTTTGAAGCTACTGACTGAATGAAAGGAGCTGGCATCTCACTCTCTTTGAATCTTCTTTATCATGCTAGGATTAGCAGGAAAAAGCAAAAAATTTCAGAATTGCACCTTGCAATGTGGAGATATTACTGTTTGTGCATTTACAATATTCATTGATTTTTGCCATTGAAAAACATGTTTTTCATATACCAGAAATGTTTGAAGCTACTGACTGAATGAAAGGAGCTGGCATCTCACTCTCTTTGAATCTTCTTTATCATGCTAGGATTAACAGGAAAAAGCAAAAAATTTCAGAATTGCACCTTGCAATGTGGAGATATTACTGTTTGTGCATTTACAATATTCATTGATTTTTGCCATTGAAAAACATGTTTTTCATATACCAGAAATGTTTGAAGCTACTGACTGAATGAAAGGAGCTGGCATCTCACTCTCTTTGAATCTTCTTTATCATGCTAGGATTAACAGGAAAAAGCTAAAAATTTCAGAATTGCACCGTGCAATGTGGAGATATTACTGTTTGTGCATTTACAATATTCATTGATTTTTGCCATTGAAAAACATGTTTTTCATATACCAGAAATGTTTGAAGCTACTGACTGAATGAAAGGAGCTGGCATCTCACTCTCTTTGAATCTTCTTTATCATGCTAGGATTAGCAGGAAAAAGCAAAAAATTTCAGAATTGCACCTTGCAATGTGGAGATATTACTGTTTGTGCATTTACAATATTCATTGATTTTTGCCATTGAAAAACATGTTTTTCATATACCAGAAATGTTTGAAGCTACTGACTGAATGAAAGGAGCTGGCATCTCACTCTCTTTGAATCTTCTTTATCATGCTAGGATTAACAGGAAAAAGCTAAAAATTTCAGAATTGCACCGTGCAATGTGGAGATATTACTGTTTGTGCATTTACAATATTCATTGATTTTTGCCATTGAAAAACATGTTTTTCATATACCAGAAATGTTTGAAGCTACTGACTGAATGAAAGGAGCTGGCATCTCACTCTCTTTGAATCTTCTTTATCATGCTAGGATTAGCAGGAAAAAGCAAAAAATTTCAGAATTGCACCTTGCAATGTGGAGATATTACTGTTTGTGCATTTACAATATTCATTGATTTTTGCCATTGAAAAACATGTTTTTCATATACCAGAAATGTTTGAAGCTACTGACTGAATGAAAGGAGCTGGCATCTCACTCTCTTTGAATCTTCTTTATCATGCTAGGATTAACAGGAAAAAGCAAAAAATTTCAGAATTGCACCTTGCAATGTGGAGATATTACTGTTTGTGCATTTACAATATTCATTGATTTTTGCCATTGAAAAACATGTCTTTCATATACCAGAAATGTTTGAAGCTACTGACTGAATGAAAGGAGCTGGCATCTCACTCTCTTTGAATCTTCTTTATCATGCTAGGATTAACAGGAAAAAGCTAAAAATTTCAGAATTGCACCGTGCAATGTGGAGATATTACTGTTTGTGCATTTACAATATTCATTGATTTTTGCCATTGAAAAACATGTTTTTCATATACCAGAAATGTTCGAAGCTACTGACTGAATGAAAGGAGCTGGCATCTCACTCTCTTTGAATCTTCTTTATCATGCTAGGATTAACAGGAAAAAGCTAAAAATTTCAGAATTGCACCGTGCAATGTGGAGATATTACTGTTTGTGCATTTACAATATTCATTGATTTTTGCCATTGAAAAACATGTTTTTCATATACCAGAAATGTTTGAAGCTACTGACTGAATGAAAGGAGCTGGCATCTCACTCTCTTTGAATCTTCTTTATCATGCTAGGATTAGCAGGAAAAAGCAAAAAATTTCAGAATTGCACCTTGCAATGTGGAGATATTACTGTTTGTGCATTTACAATATTCATTGATTTTTGCCATTGAAAAACATGTTTTTCATATACCAGAAATGTTTGAAGCTACTGACTGAATGAAAGGAGCTGGCATCTCACTCTCTTTGAATCTTCTTTATCATGCTAGGATTAACAGGAAAAAGCTAAAAATTTCAGAATTGCACCGTGCAATGTGGAGATATTACTGTTTGTGCATTTACAATATTCATTGATTTTTGCCATTGAAAAACATGTTTTTCATATACCAGAAATGTTTGAAGCTACTGACTGAATGAAAGGAGCTGGCATCTCACTCTCTTTGAATCTTCTTTATCATGCTAGGATTAGCAGGAAAAAGCAAAAAATTTCAGAATTGCACCTTGCAGTGTGGAGATATTACTGTTTGTGCATTTACAATATTCATTGATTTTTGCCATTGAAAAACATGTTTTTCATATACCAGAAATGTTTGAAGCTACTGACTGAATGAAAGGAGCTGGCATCTCACTCTCTTTGAATCTTCTTTATCATGCTAGGATTAACAGGAAAAAGCAAAAAATTTCAGAATTGCACCTTGCAATGTGGAGATATTACTGTTTGTGCATTTACAATATTCATTGATTTTTGCCATTGAAAAACATGTTTTTCATATACCAGAAATGTTTGAAGCTACTGACTGAATGAAAGGAGCTGGCATCTCACTCTCTTTGAATCTTCTTTATCATGCTAGGATTAACAGGAAAAAGCTAAAAATTTCAGAATTGCACCGTGCAATGTGGAGATATTACTGTTTGTGCATTTACAATATTCATTGATTTTTGCCATTGAAAAACATGTTTTTCATATACCAGAAATGTTTGAAGCTACTGACTGAATGAAAGGAGCTGGCATCTCACTCTCTTTGAATCTTCTTTATCATGCTAGGATTAGCAGGAAAAAGCAAAAAATTTCAGAATTGCACCTTGCAATGTGGAGATATTACTGTTTGTGCATTTACAATATTCATTGATTTTTGCCATTGAAAAACATGTTTTTCATATACCAGAAATGTTTGAAGCTACTGACTGAATGAAAGGAGCTGGCATCTCACTCTCTTTGAATCTTCTTTATCATGCTAGGATTAACAGGAAAAAGCAAAAAATTTCAGAATTGCACCTTGCAATGTGGAGATATTACTGTTTGTGCATTTACAATATTCATTGATTTTTGCCATTGAAAAACATGTTTTTCATATACCAGAAATGTTTGAAGCTACTGACTGAATGAAAGGAGCTGGCATCTCACTCTCTTTGAATCTTCTTTATCATGCTAGAATTAACAGGAAAAAGCAAAAAATTTCAGAATTGCACCTTGCAATGTGGAGATATTACTGTTTGTGCATTTACAATATTCATTGATTTTTGCCATTGAAAAACATGTTTTTCATATACCAGAAATGTTTGAAGCTACTGACTGAATGAAAGGAGCTGGCATCTCACTCTCTTTGAATCTTCTTTATCATGCTAGGATTAACAGGAAAAAGCAAAAAATTTCAGAATTGCACCTTGCAATGTGGAGATATTACTGTTTGTGCATTTACAATATTCATTGATTTTTGCCATTGAAAAACATGTTTTTCATATACCAGAAATGTTTGAAGCTACTGACTGAATGAAAGGAGCTGGCATCTCACTCTCTTTGAATCTTCTTTATCATGCTAGGATTAACAGGAAAAAGCAAAAAATTTCAGAATTGCACCTTGCAATGTGGAGATATTACTGTTTGTGCATTTACAATATTCATTGATTTTTGCCATTGAAAAACATGTTTTTCATACACCAGAAATGTTTGAAGCTACTGACTGAATGAAAGGAGCTGGCATCTCACTCTCTTTGAATCTTCTTTATCATGCTAGGATTAACAGGAAAAAGCAAAAAATTTCAGAATTGCACCTTGCAATGTGGAGATATTACTGTTTGTGCATTTACAATATTCATTGATTTTTGCCATTGAAAAACATGTTTTTCATATACCAGAAATGTTTGAAGCTACTGACTGAATGAAAGGAGCTGGCATCTCACTCTCTTTGAATCTTCTTTATCATGCTAGGATTAACAGGAAAAAGCAAAAAATTTCAGAATTGCACCGTGCAATGTGGAGATATTACTGTTTGTGCATTTACAATATTCATTGATTTTTGCCATTGAAAAACATGTTTTTCATATACCAGAAATGTTTGAAGCTAATGACTGAATGAAAGGAGCTGGCATCTCACTCTCTTTGAATCTTCTTTATCATGCTAGGATTACCAGGAAAAAGCTAAAAATTTCAGAATTGCACCGTGCAATGTGGAGATATTACTGTTTGTGCATTTACAATATTCATTGATTTTTGCCATTGAAAAACATGTTTTTCATATACCAGAAATGTTTGAAGCTACTGACTGAATGAAAGGAGCTGGCATCTCACTCTCTTTGAATCTTCTTTATCATGCTAGGATTAGCAGGAAAAAGCAAAAAATTTCAGAATTGCACCTTGCAATGTGGAGATATTACTGTTTGTGCATTTACAATATTCATTGATTTTTGCCATTGAAAAACATGTTTTTCATATACCAGAAATGTTTGAAGCTACTGACTGAATGAAAGGAGCTGGCATCTCACTCTCTTTGAATCTTCTTTATCATGCTAGGATTAACAGGAAAAAGCTAAAAATTTCAGAATTGCACCGTGCAATGTGGAGATATTACTGTTTGTGCATTTACAATATTCATTGATTTTTGCCATTGAAAAACATGTTTTTCATATACCAGAAATGTTTGAAGCTACTGACTGAATGAAAGGAGCTGGCATCTCACTCTCTTTGAATCTTCTTTATCATGCTAGGATTAGCAGGAAAAAGCAAAAAATTTCAGAATTGCACCTTGCAATGTGGAGATATTACTGTTTGTGCATTTACAATATTCATTGATTTTTGCCATTGAAAAACATGTTTTTCATATACCAGAAATGTTTGAAGCTACTGACTGAATGAAAGGAGCTGGCATCTCACTCTCTTTGAATCTTCTTTATCATGCTAGGATTAACAGGAAAAAGCAAAAAATTTCAGAATTGCACCTTGCAATGTGGAGATATTACTGTTTGTGCATTTACAATATTCATTGATTTTTGCCATTGAAAAACATGTTTTTCATATACCAGAAATGTTTGAAGCTACTGACTGAATGAAAGGAGCTGGCATCTCACTCTCTTTGAATCTTTATCATGCTAGGATTAACAGGAAAAAGCTAAAAATTTCAGAATTGCACCGTGCAATGTGGAGATATTACTGTTTGTGCATTTACAATATTCATTGATTTTTGCCATTGAAAAACATGTTTTTCATATACCAGAAATGTTTGAAGCTACTGACTGAATGAAAGGAGCTGGCATCTCACTCTCTTTGAATCTTCTTTATCATGCTAGGATTAGCAGGAAAAAGCAAAAAATTTCAGAATTGCACCTTGCAATGTGGAGATATTACTGTTTGTGCATTTACAATATTCATTGATTTTTGCCATTGAAAAACATGTTTTTCATATACCAGAAATGTTTGAAGCTACTGACTGAATGAAAGGAGCTGGCATCTCACTCTCTTTGAATCTTCTTTATCATGCTAGGATTAACAGGAAAAAGCTAAAAATTTCAGAATTGCACCGTGCAATGTGGAGATATTACTGTTTGTGCATTTACAATATTCATTGATTTTTGCCATTGAAAAACATGTTTTTCATATACCAGAAATGTTTGAAGCTACTGACTGAATGAAAGGAGCTGGCATCTCACTCTCTTTGAATCTTCTTTATCATGCTAGGATTAGCAGGAAAAAGCAAAAAATTTCAGAATTGCACCTTGCAATGTGGAGATATTACTGTTTGTGCATTTACAATATTCATTGATTTTTGCCATTGAAAAACATGTTTTTCATATACCAGAAATGTTTGAGGCTACTGGCTGAATGAAAGGAGCTGGCATCTCACTCTCTTTGAATCTTCTTTATCATGCTAGGATTAACAGGAAAAAGCAAAAAATTTCAGAATTGCACCTTGCAATGTGGAGATATTACTGTTTGTGCATTTACAATATTCATTGATTTTTGCCATTGAAAAACATGTTTTTCATATACCAGAAATGTTTGAAGCTACTGACTGAATGAAAGGAGCTGGCATCTCACTCTCTTTGAATCTTCTTTATCATGCTAGGATTAACAGGAAAAAGCTAAAAATTTCAGAATTGCACCGTGCAATGTGGAGATATTACTGTTTGTGCATTTACAATATTCATTGATTTTTGCCATTGAAAAACATGTTTTTCATATACCAGAAATGTTTGAAGCTACTGACTGAATGAAAGGAGCTGGCATCTCACTCTCTTTGAATCTTCTTTATCATGCTAGGATTAGCAGGAAAAAGCAAAAAATTTCAGAATTGCAACTTGCAATGTGGAGATATTACTGTTTGTGCATTTACAATATTCATTGATTTTTGCCATTGAAAAACATGTTTTTCATATACCAGAAATGTTTGAAGCTACTGACTGAATGAAAGGAGCTGGCATCTCACTCTCTTTGAATCTTCTTTATCATGCTAGGATTAACAGGAAAAAGCTAAAAATTTCAGAATTGCACCGTGCAATGTGGAGATATTACTGTTTGTGCATTTACAATATTCATTGATTTTTGCCATTGAAAAACATGTTTTTCATATACCAGAAATGTTTGAAGCTACTGACTGAATGAAAGGAGCTGGCATCTCACTCTCTTTGAATCTTCTTTATCATGCTAGGATTAGCAGGAAAAAGCAAAAAATTTCAGAATTGCACCTTGCAATGTGGAGATATTACTGTTTGTGCATTTACAATATTCATTGATTTTTGCCATTGAAAAACATGTTTTTCATATACCAGAAATGTTTGAAGCTACTGACTGAATGAAAGGAGCTGGCATCTCACTCTCTTTGAATCTTCTTTATCATGCTAGGATTAACAGGAAAAAGCAAAAAATTTCAGAATTGCACCTTGCAATGTGGAGATATTACTGTTTGTGCATTTACAATATTCATTGATTTTTGCCATTGAAAAACATGTTTTTCATATACCAGAAATGTTTGAAGCTACTGACTGAATGAAAGGAGCTGGCATCTCACTCTCTTTGAATCTTCTTTATCATGCTAGGATTAACAGGAAAAAGCTAAAAATTTCAGAATTGCACCGTGCAATGTGGAGATATTACTGTTTGTGCATTTACAATATTCATTGATTTTTGCCATTGAAAAACATGTTTTTCATATACCAGAAATGTTTGAAGCTACTGACTGAATGAAAGGAGCTGGCATCTCACTCTCTTTGAATCTTCTTTATCATGCTAGGATTAGCAGGAAAAAGCAAAAAATTTCAGAATTGCACCTTGCAATGTGGAGATATTACTGTTTGTGCATTTACAATATTCATTGATTTTTGCCATTGAAAAACATGTTTTTCATATACCAGAAATGTTTGAAGCTACTGACTGAATGAAAGGAGCTGGCATCTCACTCTCTTTGAATCTTCTTTATCATGCTAGGATTAACAGGAAAAAGCTAAAAATTTCAGAATTGCACCGTGCAATGTGGAGATATTACTGTTTGTGCATTTACAATATTCATTGATTTTTGCCATTGAAAAACATGTTTTTCATATACCAGAAATGTTTGAAGCTACTGACTGAATGAAAGGAGCTGGCATCTCACTCTCTTTGAATCTTCTTTATCATGCTAGGATTAGCAGGAAAAAGCAAAAAATTTCAGAATTGCACCTTGCAATGTGGAGATATTACTGTTTGTGCATTTACAATATTCATTGATTTTTGCCATTGAAAAACATGTTTTTCATATACCAGAAATGTTTGAAGCTACTGACTGAATGAAAGGAGCTGGCATCTCACTCTCTTTGAATCTTCTATATCAT
>NW_027371946.1:0-20414 GCF_046119375.1 Phyllobates terribilis
AGCTGGCATCTCACTCTCTTTGAATCTTCTTTATCATGCTAGGATTAACAGGAAAAAGCTAAAAATTTCAGAATTGCACCGTGCAATGTGGAGATATTACTGTTTGTGCATTTACAATATTCATTGATTTTTGCCATTGAAAAACATGTTTTTCATATACCAGAAATGTTTGAAGCTACTGACTGAATGAAAGGAGCTGGCATCTCACTCTCTTTGAATCTTCTTTATCATGCTAGGATTAGCAGGAAAAAGCAAAAAATTTCAGAATTGCACCTTGCAATGTGGAGATATTACTGTTTGTGCATTTACAATATTCATTGATTTTTGCCATTGAAAAACATGTTTTTCATATACCAGAAATGTTTGAAGCTACTGACTGAATGAAAGGAGCTGGCATCTCACTCTCTTTGAATCTTCTTTATCATGCTAGGATTAACAGGAAAAAGCAAAAAATTTCAAAATTGCACCTTGCAATGTGGAGATATTACTGTTTGTGCATTTACAATATTCATTGATTTTTGCCATTGAAAAACATGTTTTTCATATACCAGAAATGTTTGAAGCTACTGACTGAATGAAAGGAGCTGGCATCTCACTCTCTTTGAATCTTCTTTATCATGCTAGGATTAACAGGAAAAAGCTAAAAATTTCAGAATTGCACCGTGCAATGTGGAGATATTACTGTTTGTGCATTTACAATATTCATTGATTTTTGCCATTGAAAAACATGTTTTTCATATACCAGAAATGTTTGAAGCTACTGACTGAATGAAAGGAGCTGGCATCTCACTCTCTTTGAATCTTCTTTATCATGCTAGGATTAGCAGGAAAAAGCAAAAAATTTCAGAATTGCACCTTGCAATGTGGAGATATTACTGTTTGTGCATTTACAATATTCATTGATTTTTGCCATTGAAAAACATGTTTTTCATATACCAGAAATGTTTGAAGCTACTGACTGAATGAAAGGAGCTGGCATCTCACTCTCTTTGAATCTTCTTTATCATGCTAGGATTAGCAGGAAAAAGCAAAAAATTTCAGAATTGCACCTTGCAATGTGGAGATATTACTGTTTGTGCATTTACAATATTCATTGATTTTTGCCATTGAAAAACATGTTTTTCATATACCAGAAATGTTTGAAGCTACTGACTGAATGAAAGGAGCTGGCATCTCACTCTCTTTGAATCTTCTTTATCATGCTAGGATTAACAGGAAAAAGCTAAAAATTTCAGAATTGCACCGTGCAATGTGGAGATATTACTGTTTGTGCATTTACAATATTCATTGATTTTTGCCATTGAAAAACATGTTTTTCATATACCAGAAATGTTTGAAGCTACTGACTGAATGAAAGGAGCTGGCATCTCACTCTCTTTGAATCTTCTTTATCATGCTAGGATTAGCAGGAAAAAGCAAAAAATTTCAGAATTGCACCTTGCAATGTGGAGATATTACTGTTTGTGCATTTACAATATTCATTGATTTTTGCCATTGAAAAACATGTTTTTCATATACCAGAAATGTTTGAAGCTACTGACTGAATGAAAGGAGCTGGCATCTCACTCTCTTTGAATCTTCTTTATCATGCTAGGATTAACAGGAAAAAGCAAAAAATTTCAGAATTGCACCTTGCAATGTGGAGATATTACTGTTTGTGCATTTACAATATTCATTGATTTTTGCCATTGAAAAACATGTTTTTCATATACCAGAAATGTTTGAAGCTACTGACTGAATGAAAGGAGCTGGCATCTCACTCTCTTTGAATCTTCTTTATCATGCTAGGATTAACAGGAAAAAGCTAAAAATTTCAGAATTGCACCGTGCAATGTGGAGATATTACTGTTTGTGCATTTACAATATTCATTGATTTTTGCCATTGAAAAACATGTTTTTCATATACCAGAAATGTTTGAAGCTACTGACTGAATGAAAGGAGCTGGCATCACTCTCTTTGAATCTTCTTTATCATGCTAGGATTAGCAGGAAAAAGCAAAACATTTCAGAATTGCACCTTGCAATGTGGAGATATTACTGTTTGTGCATTTACAATATTCATTGATTTTTGCCATTGAAAAACATGTTTTTCATATACCAGAAATGTTTGAAGCTACTGACTGAATGAAAGGAGCTGGCATCTCACTCTCTTTGAATCTTCTTTATCATGCTAGGATTAACAGGAAAAAGCTAAAAATTTCAGAATTGCACCGTGCAATGTGGAGATATTACTGTTTGTGCATTTACAATATTCATTGATTTTTGCCATTGAAAAACATGTTTTTCATATACCAGAAATGTTTGAAGCTACTGACTGAATGAAAGGAGCTGGCATCTCACTCTCTTTGAATCTTCTTTATCATGCTAGGATTAGCAGGAAAAAGCAAAAAATTTCAGAATTGCACCTTGCAATGTGGAGATATTACTGTTTGTGCATTTACAATATTCATTGATTTTTGCCATTGAAAAACATGTTTTTCATATACCAGAAATGTTTGAAGCTACTGACTGAATGAAAGGAGCTGGCATCTCACTCTCTTTGAATCTTCTTTATCATGCTAGGATTAACAGGAAAAAGCAAAAAATTTCAAAATTGCACCTTGCAATGTGGAGATATTACTGTTTGTGCATTTACAATATTCATTGATTTTTGCCATTGAAAAACATGTTTTTCATATACCAGAAATGTTTGAAGCTACTGACTGAATGAAAGGAGCTGGCATCTCACTCTCTTTGAATCTTCTTTATCATGCTAGGATTAGCAGGAAAAAGCAAAAAATTTCAGAATTGCACCTTGCAATGTGGAGATATTACTGTTTGTGCATTTACAATATTCATTGATTTTTGCCATTGAAAAACATGTTTTTCATATACCAGAAATGTTTGAAGCTACTGACTGAATGAAAGGAGCTGGCATCTCACTCTCTTTGAATCTTCTTTATCATGCTAGGATTAGCAGGAAAAAGCAAAAAATTTCAGAATTGCACCTTGCAATGTGGAGATATTACTGTTTGTGCATTTACAATATTCATTGATTTTTGCCATTGAAAAACATGTTTTTCATATACCAGAAATGTTTGAAGCTACTGACTGAATGAAAGGAGCTGGCATCTCACTCTCTTTGAATCTTCTTTATCATGCTAGGATTAACAGGAAAAAGCTAAAAATTTCAGAATTGCACCGTGCAATGTGGAGATATTACTGTTTGTGCATTTACAATATTCATTGATTTTTGCCATTGAAAAACATGTTTTTCATATACCAGAAATGTTTGAAGCTACTGACTGAATGAAAGGAGCTGGCATCTCACTCTCTTTGAATCTTCTTTATCATGCTAGGATTAGCAGGAAAAAGCAAAAAATTTCAGAATTGCACCTTGCAATGTGGAGATATTACTGTTTGTGCATTTACAATATTCATTGATTTTTGCCATTGAAAAACATGTTTTTCATATACCAGAAATGTTTGAAGCTACTGACTGAATGAAAGGAGCTGGCATCTCACTCTCTTTGAATCTTCTTTATCATGCTAGGATTAACAGGAAAAAGCTAAAAATTTCAGAATTGCACCGTGCAATGTGGAGATATTACTGTTTGTGCATTTACAATATTCATTGATTTTTGCCATTGAAAAACATGTTTTTCATATACCAGAAATGTTTGAAGCTACTGACTGAATGAAAGGAGCTGGCATCTCACTCTCTTTGAATCTTCTTTATCATGCTAGGATTAGCAGGAAAAAGCAAAAAATTTCAGAATTGCACCTTGCAATGTGGAGATATTACTGTTTGTGCATTTACAATATTCATTGATTTTTGCCATTGAAAAACATGTTTTTCATATACCAGAAATGTTTGAAGCTACTGACTGAATGAAAGGAGCTGGCATCTCACTCTCTTTGAATCTTCTTTATCATGCTAGGATTAACAGGAAAAAGCTAAAAATTTCAGAATTGCACCGTGCAATGTGGAGATATTACTGTTTGTGCATTTACAATATTCAATGATTTTTGCCATTGAAAAACATGTTTTTCATATACCAGAAATGTTTGAAGCTACTGACTGAATGAAAGGAGCTGGCATCTCACTCTCTTTGAATCTTCTTTATCATGCTAGGATTAGCAGGAAAAAGCAAAAAATTTCAGAATTGCACCTTGCAATGTGGAGATATTACTGTTTGTGCATTTACAATATTCATTGATTTTTGCCATTGAAAAACATGTTTTTCATATACCAGAAATGTTTGAAGCTACTGACTGAATGAAAGGAGCTGGCATCTCACTCTCTTTGAATCTTCTTTATCATGCTAGGATTAACAGGAAAAAGCAAAAAATTTCAGAATTGCACCTTGCAATGTGGAGATATTACTGTTTGTGCATTTACAATATTCATTGATTTTTGCCATTGAAAAACATGTTTTTCATATACCAGAAATGTTTGAAGCTACTGACTGAATGAAAGGAGCTGGCATCTCACTCTCTTTGAATCTTCTTTATCATGCTAGGATTAACAGGAAAAAGCTAAAAATTTCAGAATTGCACCGTGCAATGTGGAGATATTACTGTTTGTGCATTTACAATATTCATTGATTTTTGCCATTGAAAAACATGTTTTTCATATACCAGAAATGTTTGAAGCTACTGACTGAATGAAAGGAGCTGGCATCTCACTCTCTTTGAATCTTCTTTATCATGCTAGGATTAGCAGGAAAAAGCAAAAAATTTCAGAATTGCACCTTGCAATGTGGAGATATTACTGTTTGTGCATTTACAATATTCATTGATTTTTGCCATTGAAAAACATGTTTTTCATATACCAGAAATGTTTGAAGCTACTGACTGAATGAAAGGAGCTGGCATCTCACTCTCTTTGAATCTTCTTTATCATGCTAGGATTAACAGGAAAAAGCTAAAAATTTCAGAATTGCACCGTGCAATGTGGAGATATTACTGTTTGTGCATTTACAATATTCAATGATTTTTGCCATTGAAAAACATGTTTTTCATATACCAGAAATGTTTGAAGCTACTGACTGAATGAAAGGAGCTGGCATCTCACTCTCTTTGAATCTTCTTTATCATGCTAGGATTAGCAGGAAAAAGCAAAAAATTTCAGAATTGCACCTTGCAATGTGGAGATATTACTGTTTGTGCATTTACAATATTCATTGATTTTTGCCATTGAAAAACATGTTTTTCATATACCAGAAATGTTTGAAGCTACTGACTGAATGAAAGGAGCTGGCATCTCACTCTCTTTGAATCTTCTTTATCATGCTAGGATTAACAGGAAAAAGCAAAAAATTTCAGAATTGCACCTTGCAATGTGGAGATATTACTGTTTGTGCATTTACAATATTCATTGATTTTTTCCATTGAAAAACATGTTTTTCATATACCAGAAATGTTTGAAGCTACTGACTGAATGAAAGGAGCTGGCATCTCACTCTCTTTGAATCTTCTTTATCATGCTAGGATTAACAGGAAAAAGCTAAAAATTTCAGAATTGCACCTTGCAATGTGGAGATATTACTGTTTGTGCATTTACAATATTCATTGATTTTTGCTATTGAAAAACATGTTTTTCATATACCAGAAATGTTTGAAGCTACTGACTGAATGAAAGGAGCTGGCATCTCACTCTCTTTGAATCTTCTTTATCATGCTAGGATTAACAGGAAAAAGCAAAAAATTTCAGAATTGCACCTTGCAATGTGGAGATATTACTGTTTGTGCATTTACAATATTCATTGATTTTTGCCATTGAAAAACATGTTTTTCATATACCAGAAATGTTTGAAGCTACTGACTGAATGAAAGGAGCTGGCATCTCACTCTCTTTGAATCTTCTTTATCATGCTAGGATTAACAGGAAAAAGCTAAAAATTTCAGAATTGCACCGTGCAATGTGGAGATATTACTGTTTGTGCATTTACAATATTCATTGATTTTTGCCATTGAAAAACATGTTTTTCATATACCAGAAATGTTTGAAGCTACTGACTGAATGAAAGGAGCTGGCATCTCACTCTCTTTGAATCTTCTTTATCATGCTAGGATTAGCAGGAAAAAGCAAAAAATTTCAGAATTGCACCTTGCAATGTGGAGATATTACTGTTTGTGCATTTACAATATTCATTGATTTTTGCCATTGAAAAACATGTTTTTCATATACCAGAAATGTTTGAAGCTACTGACTGAATGAAAGGAGCTGGCATCTCACTCTCTTTGAATCTTCTTTATCATGCTAGGATTAACAGGAAAAAGCAAAAAATTTCAAAATTGCACCTTGCAATGTGGAGATATTACTGTTTGTGCATTTACAATATTCTTTGATTTTTGCCATTGAAAAACATGTTTTTCATATACCAGAAATGTTTGAAGCTACTGACTGAATGAAAGGAGCTGGCATCTCACTCTCTTTGAATCTTCTTTATCATGCTAGGATTAACAGGAAAAAGCTAAAAATTTCAGAATTGCACCGTGCAATGTGGAGATATTACTGTTTGTGCATTTACAATATTCATTGATTTTTGCCATTGAAAAACATGTTTTTCATATACCAGAAATGTTTGAAGCTACTGACTGAATGAAAGGAGCTGGCATCTCACTCTCTTTGAATCTTCTTTATCATGCTAGGATTAGCAGGAAAAAGCAAAAAATTTCAGAATTGCACCTTGCAATGTGGAGATATTACTGTTTGTGCATTTACAATATTCATTGATTTTTGCCATTGAAAAACATGTTTTTCATATACCAGAAATGTTTGAAGCTACTGACTGAATGAAAGGAGCTGGCATCTCACTCTCTTTGAATCTTCTTTATCATGCTAGGATTAGCAGGAAAAAGCAAAAAATTTCAGAATTGCACCTTGCAATGTGGAGATATTACTGTTTGTGCATTTACAATATTCATTGATTTTTGCCATTGAAAAACATGTTTTTCATATACCAGAAATGTTTGAAGCTACTGACTGAATGAAAGGAGCTGGCATCTCACTCTCTTTGAATCTTCTTTATCATGCTAGGATTAACAGGAAAAAGCAAAAAATTTCAGAATTGCACCTTGCAATGTGGAGATATTACTGTTTGTGCATTTACAATATTCATTGATTTTTGCCATTGAAAAACATGTTTTTCATATACCAGAAATGTTTGAAGCTACTGACTGAATGAAAGGAGCTGGCATCTCACTCTCTTTGAATCTTCTTTATCATGCTAGGATTAACAGGAAAAAGCTAAAAATTTCAGAATTGCACCGTGCAATCTGGAGATATTACTGTTTGTGCATTTACAATATTCATTGATTTTTGCCATTGAAAAACATGTTTTTCATATACCAGAAATGTTTGAAGCTACTGACTGAATGAAAGGAGCTGGCATCTCACTCTCTTTGAATCTTCTTTATCATGCTAGGATTAGCAGGAAAAAGCAAAAAATTTCAGAATTGCACCTTGCAATGTGGAGATATTACTGTTTGTGCATTTACAATATTCATTGATTTTTGCCATTGAAAAACATGTTTTTCATATACCAGAAATGTTTGAAGCTACTGACTGAATGAAAGGAGCTGGCATCTCACTCTCTTTGAATCTTCTTTATCATGCTAGGATTAACAGGAAAAAGCAAAAAATTTCAGAATTGCACCTTGCAATGTGGAGATATTACTGTTTGTGCATTTACAATATTCATTGATTTTTTCCATTGAAAAACATGTTTTTCATATACCAGAAATGTTTGAAGCTACTGACTGAATGAAAGGAGCTGGCATCTCACTCTCTTTGAATCTTCTTTATCATGCTAGGATTAACAGGAAAAAGCTAAAAATTTCAGAATTGCACCGTGCAATGTGGAGATATTACTGTTTGTGCATTTACAATATTCATTGATTTTTGCCATTGAAAAACATGTTTTTCATATACCAGAAATGTTTGAAGCTACTGACTGAATGAAAGGAGCTGGCATCTCACTCTCTTTGAATCTTCTTTATCATGCTAGGATTAGCAGGAAAAAGCAAAAAATTTCAGAATTGCACCTTGCAATGTGGAGATATTACTGTTTGTGCATTTACAATATTCATTGATTTTTGCCATTGAAAAACATGTTTTTCATATACCAGAAATGTTTGAAGCTACTGACTGAATGAAAGGAGCTGGCATCTCACTCTCTTTGAATCTTCTTTATCATGCTAGGATTAACAGGAAAAAGCAAAAAATTTCAGAATTGCACCTTGCAATGTGGAGATATTACTGTTTGTGCATTTACAATATTCATTGATTTTTGCCATTGAAAAACATGTTTTTCATATACCAGAAATGTTTGAAGCTACTGACTGAATGAAAGGAGCTGGCATCTCACTCTCTTTGAATCTTCTTTATCATGCTAGGATTAACAGGAAAAAGCTAAAAATTTCAGAATTGCACCGTGCAATGTGGAGATATTACTGTTTGTGCATTTACAATATTCATTGATTTTTGCCATTGAAAAACATGTTTTTCATATACCAGAAATGTTTGAAGCTACTGACTGAATGAAAGGAGCTGGCATCTCACTCTCTTTGAATCTTCTTTATCATGCTAGGATTAGCAGGAAAAAGCAAAAAATTTCAGAATTGCACCTTGCAATGTGGAGATATTACTGTTTGTGCATTTACAATATTCATTGATTTTTGCCATTGAAAAACATGTTTTTCATATACCAGAAATGTTTGAAGCTACTGACTGAATGAAAGGAGCTGGCATCTCACTCTCTTTGAATCTTCTTTATCATGCTAAGATTAACAGGAAAAAGCTAAAAATTTCAGAATTGCACCGTGCAATGTGGAGATATTACTGTTTGTGCATTTACAATATTCAATGATTTTTGCCATTGAAAAACATGTTTTTCATATACCAGAAATGTTTGAAGCTACTGACTGAATGAAAGGAGCTGGCATCTCACTCTCTTTGAATCTTCTTTATCATGCTAGGATTAACAGGAAAAAGCAAAAAATTTCAGAATTGCACCTTGCAATGTGGAGATATTACTGTTTGTGCATTTACAATATTCATTGATTTTTTCCATTGAAAAACATGTTTTTCATATACCAGAAATGTTTGAAGCTACTGACTGAATGAAAGGAGCTGGCATCTCACTCTCTTTGAATCTTCTTTATCATGCTAGGATTAACAGGAAAAAGCTAAAAATTTCAGAATTGCACCTTGCAATGTGGAGATATTACTGTTTGTGCATTTACAATATTCATTGATTTTTGCCATTGAAAAACATGTTTTTCATATACCAGAAATGTTTGAAGCTACTGACTGAATGAAAGGAGCTGGCATCTCACTCTCTTTGAATCTTCTTTATCATGCTAGGATTAACAGGAAAAAGCAAAAAATTTCAGAATTGCACCTTGCAATGTGGAGATATTACTGTTTGTGCATTTACAATATTCATTGATTTTTGCCATTGAAAAACATGTTTTTCATATACCAGAAATGTTTGAAGCTACTGACTGAATGAAAGGAGCTGGCATCTCACTCTCTTTGAATCTTCTTTATCATGCTAGGATTAACAGGAAAAAGCTAAAAATTTCAGAATTGCACCGTGCAATGTGGAGATATTACTGTTTGTGCATTTACAATATTCATTGATTTTTGCCATTGAAAAACATGTTTTTCATATACCAGAAATGTTTGAAGCTACTGACTGAATGAAAGGAGCTGGCATCTCACTCTCTTTGAATCTTCTTTATCATGCTAGGATTAGCAGGAAAAAGCAAAAAATTTCAGAATTGCACCTTGCAATGTGGAGATATTACTGTTTGTGCATTTACAATATTCATTGATTTTTGCCATTGAAAAACATGTTTTTCATATACCAGAAATGTTTGAAGCTACTGACTGAATGAAAGGAGCTGGCATCTCACTCTCTTTGAATCTTCTTTATCATGCTAGGATTAACAGGAAAAAGCAAAAAATTTCAAAATTGCACCTTACAATGTGGAGATATTACTGTTTGTGCATTTACAATATTCATTGATTTTTGCCATTGAAAAACATGTTTTTCATATACCAGAAATGTTTGAAGCTACTGACTGAATGAAAGGAGCTGGCATCTCACTCTCTCTGAATCTTCTTTATCATGCTAGGATTAACAGGAAAAAGCTAAAAATTTCAGAATTGCACCGTGCAATGTGGAGATATTACTGTTTGTGCATTTACAATATTCATTGATTTTTGCCATTGAAAAACATGTTTTTCATATACCAGAAATTTTTGAAGCTACTGACTGAATGAAAGGAGCTGGCATCTCACTCTCTTTGAATCTTCTTTATCATGCTAGGATTAGCAGGAAAAAGCAAAAAATTTCAGAATTGCACCTTGCAATGTGGAGATATTACTGTTTGTGCATTTACAATATTCATTGATTTTTGCCATTGAAAAACATGTTTTTCATATACCAGAAATGTTTGAAGCTACTGACTGAATGAAAGGAGCTGGCATCTCACTCTCTTTGAATCTTCTTTATCATGCTAGGATTAGCAGGAAAAAGCAAAAAATTTCAGAATTGCACCTTGCAATGTGGAGATATTACTGTTTGTGCATTTACAATATTCATTGATTTTTGCCATTGAAAAACATGTTTTTCATATACCAGAAATGTTTGAAGCTACTGACTGAATGAAAGGAGCTGGCATCTCACTCTCTTTGAATCTTCTTTATCATGCTAGGATTAACAGGAAAAAGCAAAAAATTTCAGAATTGCACCTTGCAATGTGGAGATATTACTGTTTGTGCATTTACAATATTCATTGATTTTTGCCATTGAAAAACATGTTTTTCATATACCAGAAATGTTTGAAGCTACTGACTGAATGAAAGGAGCTGGCATCTCACTCTCTTTGAATCTTCTTTATCATGCTAGGATTAACAGGAAAAAGCTAAAAATTTCAGAATTGCACCGTGCAATCTGGAGATATTACTGTTTGTGCATTTACAATATTCATTGATTTTTGCCATTGAAAAACATGTTTTTCATATACCAGAAATGTTTGAAGCTACTGACTGAATGAAAGGAGCTGGCATCTCACTCTCTTTGAATCTTCTTTATCATGCTAGGATTAACAGGAAAAAGCAAAAAATTTCAGAATTGCACCTTGCAATGTGGAGATATTACTGTTTGTGCATTTACAATATTCATTGATTTTTTCCATTGAAAAACATGTTTTTCATATACCAGAAATGTTTGAAGCTACTGACTGAATGAAAGGAGCTGGCATCTCACTCTCTTTGAATCTTCTTTATCATGCTAGGATTAACAGGAAAAAGCAAAAAATTTCAGAATTGCACCTTGCAATGTGGAGATATTACTGTTTGTGCATTTACAATATTCATTGATTTTTGCCATTGAAAAACATGTTTTTCATATACCAGAAATGTTTGAAGCTACTGACTGAATGAAAGGAGCTGGCATCTCACTCTCTTTGAATCTTCATCATGCTAGGATTAACAGGAAAAAGCTAAAAATTTCAGAATTGCACCGTGCAATCTGGAGATATTACTGTTTGTGCATTTACAATATTCATTGATTTTTGCCATTGAAAAACATGTTTTTCATATACCAGAAATGTTTGAAGCTACTGACTGAATGAAAGGAGCTGGCATCTCACTCTCTTTGAATCTTCTTTATCATGCTAGGATTAGCAGGAAAAAGCAAAAAATTTCAGAATTGCACCTTGCAATGTGGAGATATTACTGTTTGTGCATTTACAATATTCATTGATTTTTGCCATTGAAAAACATGTTTTTCATATACCAGAAATGTTTGAAGCTACTGACTGAATGAAAGGAGCTGGCATCTCACTCTCTTTGAATCTTCTTTATCATGCTAGGATTAGCAGGAAAAAGCAAAAAATTTCAGAATTGCACCTTGCAATGTGGAGATATTACTGTTTGTGCATTTACAATATTCATTGATTTTTGCCATTGAAAAACATGTTTTTCATATACCAGAAATGTTTGAAGCTACTGACTGAATGAAAGGAGCTGGCATCTCACTCTCTTTGAATCTTCTTTATCATGCTAGGATTAACAGGAAAAAGCAAAAAATTTCAGAATTGCACCTTGCAATGTGGAGATATTACTGTTTGTGCATTTACAATATTCATTGATTTTTTCCATTGAAAAACATGTTTTTCATATACCAGAAATGTTTGAAGCTACTGACTGAATGAAAGGAGCTGGCATCTCACTCTCTTTGAATCTTCTTTATCATGCTAGGATTAACAGGAAAAAGCTAAAAATTTCAGAATTGCACCGTGCAATGTGGAGATATTACTGTTTGTGCATTTACAATATTCATTGATTTTTGCCATTGAAAAACATGTTTTTCATATACCAGAAATGTTTGAAGCTACTGACTGAATGAAAGGAGCTGGCATCTCACTCTCTTTGAATCTTCTTTATCATGCTAGGATTAGCAGGAAAAAGCAAAAAATTTCAGAATTGCACCTTGCAATGTGGAGATATTACTGTTTGTGCATTTACAATATTCATTGATTTTTGCCATTGAAAAACATGTTTTTCATATACCAGAAATGTTTGAAGCTACTGACTGAATGAAAGGAGCTGGCATCTCACTCTCTTTGAATCTTCTTTATCATGCTAGGATTAACAGGAAAAAGCAAAAAATTTCAAAATTGCACCTTGCAATGTGGAGATATTACTGTTTGTGCATTTACAATATTCATTGATTTTTGCCATTGAAAAACATGTTTTTCATATACCAGAAATGTTTGAAGCTACTGACTGAATGAAAGGAGCTGGCATCTCACTCTCTTTGAATCTTCTTTATCATGCTAGGATTAACAGGAAAAAGCTAAAAATTTCAGAATTGCACCGTGCAATGTGGAGATATTACTGTTTGTGCATTTACAATATTCATTGATTTTTGCCATTGAAAAACATGTTTTTCATATACCAGAAATTTTTGAAGCTACTGACTGAATGAAAGGAGCTGGCATCTCACTCTCTTTGAATCTTCTTTATCATGCTAGGATTAGCAGGAAAAAGCAAAAAATTTCAGAATTGCACCTTGCAATGTGGAGATATTACTGTTTGTGCATTTACAATATTCATTGATTTTTGCCATTGAAAAACATGTTTTTCATATACCAGAAATGTTTGAAGCTACTGACTGAATGAAAGGAGCTGGCATCTCACTCTCTTTGAATCTTCTTTATCATGCTAGGATTAGCAGGAAAAAGCAAAAAATTTCAGAATTGCACCTTGCAATGTGGAGATATTACTGTTTGTGCATTTACAATATTCATTGATTTTTGCCATTGAAAAACATGTTTTTCATATACCAGAAATGTTTGAAGCTACTGACTGAATGAAAGGAGCTGGCATCTCACTCTCTTTGAATCTTCTTTATCATGCTAGGATTAACAGGAAAAAGCAAAAAATTTCAGAATTGCACCTTGCAATGTGGAGATATTACTGTTTGTGCATTTACAATATTCATTGATTTTTGCCATTGAAAAACATGTTTTTCATATACCAGAAATGTTTGAAGCTACTGACTGAATGAAAGGAGCTGGCATCTCACTCTCTTTGAATCTTCTTTATCATGCTAGGATTAACAGGAAAAAGCTAAAAATTTCAGAATTGCACCGTGCAATCTGGAGATATTACTGTTTGTGCATTTACAATATTCATTGATTTTTGCCATTGAAAAACATGTTTTTCATATACCAGAAATGTTTGAAGCTACTGACTGAATGAAAGGAGCTGGCATCTCACTCTCTTTGAATCTTCTTTATCATGCTAGGATTAACAGGAAAAAGCAAAAAATTTCAGAATTGCACCTTGCAATGTGGAGATATTACTGTTTGTGCATTTACAATATTCATTGATTTTTTCCATTGAAAAACATGTTTTTCATATACCAGAAATGTTTGAAGCTACTGACTGAATGAAAGGAGCTGGCATCTCACTCTCTTTGAATCTTCTTTATCATGCTAGGATTAACAGGAAAAAGCAAAAAATTTCAGAATTGCACCTTGCAATGTGGAGATATTACTGTTTGTGCATTTACAATATTCATTGATTTTTGCCATTGAAAAACATGTTTTTCATATACCAGAAATGTTTGAAGCTACTGACTGAATGAAAGGAGCTGGCATCTCACTCTCTTTGAATCTTCTTTATCATGCTAGGATTAACAGGAAAAAGCTAAAAATTTCAGAATTGCACCGTGCAATCTGGAGATATTACTGTTTGTG
The DNA here is from genome assembly GCF_046119375.1 of Phyllobates terribilis. Taxonomy (NCBI): domain Eukaryota; kingdom Metazoa; phylum Chordata; class Amphibia; order Anura; family Dendrobatidae; genus Phyllobates; species Phyllobates terribilis. Next base: position 14,266 of record NW_027371946.1, read on the forward strand.
CATTTACAATATTCATTGATTTTTGCCATTGAAAAACATGTTTTTCATATACCAGAAATGTTTGAAGCTACTGACTGAATGAAAGGAGCTGGCATCTCACTCTCTTTGAATCTTCTTTATCATGCTAGGATTAGCAGGAAAAAGCAAAAAATTTCAGAATTGCACCTTGCAATGTGGAGATATTACTGTTTGTGCATTTACAATATTCATTGATTTTTGCCATTGAAAAACATGTTTTTCATATACCAGAAATGTTTGAAGCTACTGACTGAATGAAAGGAGCTGGCATCTCACTCTCTTTGAATCTTCTTTATCATGCTAGGATTAGCAGGAAAAAGCAAAAAATTTCAGAATTGCACCTTGTAATGTGGAGATATTACTGTTTGTGCATTTACAATATTCATTGATTTTTGCCATTGAAAAACATGTTTTTCATATACCAGAAATGTTTGAAGCTACTGACTGAATGAAAGGAGCTGGCATCTCACTCTCTTTGAATCTTCTTTATCATGCTAGGATTAACAGGAAAAAGCAAAAAATTTCAGAATTGCACCTTGCAATGTGGAGATATTACTGTTTGTGCATTTACAATATTCATTGATTTTTTCCATTGAAAAACATGTTTTTCATATACCAGAAATGTTTGAAGCTACTGACTGAATGAAAGGAGCTGGCATCTCACTCTCTTTGAATCTTCTTTATCATGCTAGGATTAACAGGAAAAAGCTAAAAATTTCAGAATTGCACCGTGCAATGTGGAGATATTACTGTTTGTGCATTTACAATATTCATTGATTTTTGCCATTGAAAAACATGTTTTTCATATACCAGAAATGTTTGAAGCTACTGACTGAATGAAAGGAGCTGGCATCTCACTCTCTTTGAATCTTCTTTATCATGCTAGGATTAGCAGGAAAAAGCAAAAAATTTCAGAATTGCACCTTGCAATGTGGAGATATTACTGTTTGTGCATTTACAATATTCATTGATTTTTGCCATTGAAAAACATGTTTTTCATATACCAGAAATGTTTGAAGCTACTGACAATGAAAGGAGCTGGCATCTCACTCTCTTTGAATCTTCTTTATCATGCTAGGATTAACAGGAAAAAGCTAAAAATTTCAGAATTGCACTGTGCAATGTGGAGATATTACTGTTTGTGCATTTACAATATTCATTGATTTTTGCCATTGAAAAACATGTTTTTCATATACCAGAAATGTTTGAAGCTACTGACTGAATGAAAGGAGCTGGCATCTCACTCTCTTTGAATCTTCTTTATCATGCTAGGATTAGCAGGAAAAAGCAAAAAATTTCAGAATTGCACCTTGCAATGTGGAGATATTACTGTTTGTGCATTTACAATATTCATTGATTTTTGCCATTGAAAAACATGTTTTTCATATACCAGAAATGTTTGAAGCTGCTGACTGAATGAAAGGAGCTGGCATCTCACTCTCTTTGAATCTTCTTTATCATGCTAGGATTAGCAGGAAAAAGCAAAAAATTTCAGAATTGCACCTTGCAATGTGGAGATATTACTGTTTGTGCATTTACAATATTCATTGATTTTTGCCATTGAAAAACATGTTTTTCATATACCAGAAATGTTTGAAGCTACTGACTGAATGAAAGGAGCTGGCATCTCACTCTCTTTGAATCTTCTTTATCATGCTAGGATTAACAGGAAAAAGCAAAAAATTTCAGAATTGCACCTTGCAATGTGGAGATATTACTGTTTGTGCATTTACAATATTCATTGATTTTTTCCATTGAAAAGCATGTTTTTCATATACCAGAAATGTTTGAAGCTACTGACTGAATGAAAGGAGCTGGCATCTCACTCTCTTTGAATCTTCTTTATCATGCTAGGATTAACAGGAAAAAGCTAAAAATTTCAGAATTGCACCGTGCAATGTGGAGATATTACTGTTTGTGCATTTACAATATTCATTGATTTTTGCCATTGAAAAACATGTTTTTCATATACCAGAAATGTTTGAAGCTACTGACTGAATGAAAGGAGCTGGCATCTCACTCTCTTTGAATCTTCTTTATCATGCTAGGATTAGCAGGAAAAAGCAAAAAATTTCAGAATTGCACCTTGCAATGTGGAGATATTACTGTTTGTGCATTTACAATATTCATTGATTTTTGCCATTGAAAAACATGTTTTTCATATACCAGAAATGTTTGAAGCTACTGACAATGAAAGGAGCTGGCATCTCACTCTCTTTGAATCTTCTTTATCATGCTAGGATTAACAGGAAAAAGCTAAAAATTTCAGAATTGCACTGTGCAATGTGGAGATATTACTGTTTGTGCATTTACAATATTCATTGATTTTTGCCATTGAAAAACATGTTTTTCATATACCAGAAATGTTTGAAGCTACTGACTGAATGAAAGGAGCTGGCATCTCACTCTCTTTGAATCTTCTTTATCATGCTAGGATTAGCAGGAAAAAGCAAAAAATTTCAGAATTGCACCTTGCAATGTGGAGATATTACTGTTTGTGCATTTACAATATTCATTGATTTTTGCCATTGAAAAACATGTTTTTCATATACCAGAAATGTTTGAAGCTACTGACTGAATGAAAGGAGCTGGCATCTCACTCTCTTTGAATCTTCTTTATCATGCTAGGATTAACAGGAAAAAGCAAAAAATTTCAGAATTGCACCTTGCAATGTGGAGATATTACTGTTTGTGCATTTACAATATTCATTGATTTTTGCCATTGAAAAACATGTTTTTCATATACCAGAAATGTTTGAAGCTACTGACTGAATGAAAGGAGCTGGCATCTCACTCTCTTTGAATCTTCTTTATCATGCTAGGATTAACAGGAAAAAGCTAAAAATTTCAGAATTGCACCGTGCAATGTGGAGATATTACTGTTTGTGCATTTACAATATTCATTGATTTTTGCCATTGAAAAACATGTTTTTCATATACCAGAAATGTTTGAAGCTACTGACTGAATGAAAGGAGCTGGCATCTCACTCTCTTTGAATCTTCTTTATCATGCTAGGATTAGCAGGAAAAAGCAAAAAATTTCAGAATTGCACCTTGCAATGTGGAGATATTACTGTTTGTGCATTTACAATATTCATTGATTTTTGCCATTGAAAAACATGTTTTTCATATACCAGAAATGTTTGAAGCTACTGACTGAATGAAAGGAGCTGGCATCTCACTCTCTTTGAATCTTCTTTATCATGCTAGGATTAACAGGAAAAAGCTAAAAATTTCAGAATTGCACCGTGCAATGTGGAGATATTACTGTTTGTGCATTTACAATATTCATTGATTTTTGCCATTGAAAAACATGTTTTTCATATACCAGAAATGTTTGAAGCTACTGACTGAATGAAAGGAGCTGGCATCTCACTCTCTTTGAATCTTCTTTATCATGCTAGGATTAGCAGGAAAAAGCAAAAAATTTCAGAATTGCACCTTGCAATGTGGAGATATTACTGTTTGTGCATTTACAATATTCATTGATTTTTGCCATTGAAAAACATGTTTTTCATATACCAGAAATGTTTGAAGCTACTGACTGAATGAAAGGAGCTGGCATCTCACTCTCTTTGAATCTTCTTTATCATGCTAGGATTAACAGGAAAAAGCAAAAAATTTCAGAATTGCACCTTGCAATGTGGAGATATTACTGTTTGTGCATTTACAATATTCATTGATTTCTGCCATTGAAAAACATGTTTTTCATATACCAGAAATGTTTGAAGCTACTGACTGAATGAAAGGAGCTGGCATCTCACTCTCTTTGAATCTTCTTTATCATGCTAGGATTAACAGGAAAAAGCAAAAAATTTCAGAATTGCACCTTGCAATGTGGAGATATTACTGTTTGTGCATTTACAATATTCATTGATTTTTGCCATTGAAAAACATTTTTCATATACCAGAAATGTTTGAAGCTACTGACTGAATGAAAGGAGCTGGCATCTCACTCTCTTTGAATCTTCTTTATCATGCTAGGATTAGCAGGAAAAAGCAAAAAATTTCAGAATTGCACCTTGCAATGTGGAGATATTACTGTTTGTGCATTTACAATATTCATTGATTTTTGCCATTGAAAAACATGTTTTTCATATACCAGAAATGTTTGAAGCTACTGACTGAATGAAAGGAGCTGGCATCTCACTCTCTTTGAATCTTCTTTATCATGCTAGGATTAACAGGAAAAAGCTAAAAATTTCAGAATTGCACCGTGCAATGTGGAGATATTACTGTTTGTGCATTTACAATATTCATTGATTTTTGCCATTGAAAAACATGTTTTTCATATACCAGAAATGTTTGAAGCTACTGACTGAATGAAAGGAGCTGGCATCTCACTCTCTTTGAATCTTCTTTATCATGCTAGGATTAACAGGAAAAAGCTAAAAATTTCAGAATTGCACCGTGCAATGTGGAGATATTACTGTTTGTGCATTTACAATATTCATTGATTTTTGCCATTGAAAAACATGTTTTTCATATACCAGAAATGTTTGAAGCTACTGACTGAATGAAAGGAGCTGGCATCTCACTCTCTTTGAATCTTCTTTATCATGCTAGGATTAGCAGGAAAAAGCAAAAAATTTCAGAATTGCACCTTGCAATGTGGAGATATTACTGTTTGTGCATTTACAATATTCATTGATTTTTGCCATTGAAAAACATGTTTTTCATATACCAGAAATGTTTGAAGCTACTGACTGAATGAAAGGAGCTGGCATCTCACTCTCATTGAATCTTCTTTATCATGCTAGGATTAACAGGAAAAAGCAAAAAATTTCAGAATTGCACCTTGCAATGTGGAGATATTACTGTTTGTGCATTTACAATATTCATTGATTTTTGCCATTGAAAAACATGTTTTTCATATACCAGAAATGTTTGAAGCTACTGACTGAATGAAAGGAGCTGGCATCTCACTCTCTTTGAATCTTCTTTATCATGCTAGGATTAACAGGAAAAAGCTAAAAATTTCAGAATTGCACCGTGCAATGTGGAGATATTACTGTTTGTGCATTTACAATATTCATTGATTTTTGCCATTGAAAAACATGTTTTTCATATACCAGAAATGTTTGAAGCTACTGACTGAATGAAAGGAGCTGGCATCTCACTCTCTTTGAATCTTCTTTATCATGCTAGGATTAGCAGGAAAAAGCAAAAAATTTCAGAATTGCACCTTGCAATGTGGAGATATTACTGTTTGTGCATTTACAATATTCATTGATTTTTGCCATTGAAAAACATGTTTTTCATATACCAGAAATGTTTGAAGCTACTGACTGAATGAAAGGAGCTGGCATCTCACTCTCTTTGAATCTTCTTTATCATGCTAGGATTAACAGGAAAAAGCTAAAAATTTCAGAATTGCACCGTGCAATGTGGAGATATTACTGTTTGTGCATTTACAATATTCATTGATTTTTGCCATTGAAAAACATGTTTTTCATATACCAGAAATGTTTGAAGCTACTGACTGAATGAAAGGAGCTGGCATCTCACTCTCTTTGAATCTTCTTTATCATGCTAGGATTAGCAGGAAAAAGCAAAAAATTTCAGAATTGCACCTTGCAATGTGGAGATATTACTGTTTGTGCATTTACAATATTCATTGATTTTTGCCATTGAAAAACATGTTTTTCATATACCAGAAATGTTTGAAGCTACTGACTGAATGAAAGGAGCTGGCATCTCACTCTCTTTGAATCTTCTTTATCATGCTAGGATTAGCAGGAAAAAGCAAAAAATTTCAGAATTGCACCTTGCAATGTGGAGATATTACTGTTTGTGCATTTACAATATTCATTGATTTTTGCCATTGAAAAACATGTTTTTCATATACCAGAAATGTTTGAAGCTACTGACTGAATGAAAGGAGCTGGCATCTCACTCTCTTTGAATCTTCTTTATCATGCTAGGATTAACAGGAAAAAGCAAAAAATTTCAGAATTGCACCTTGCAATGTGGAGATATTACTGTTTGTGCATTTACAATATTCATTGATTTTTGCCATTGAAAAACATGTTTTTCATATACCAGAAATGTTTGAAGCTACTGACTGAATGAAAGGAGCTGGCATCTCACTCTCTTTGAATCTTCTTTATCATGCTAGGATTAACAGGAAA